>NW_027417538.1:0-56904 GCF_009905375.1 Apium graveolens | reverse complement strand
AGAATTTCAGACATTGAACTCTATCTGGATGAGCTGGAGGAAGTAAGGGGAATAGCTGCCTACAGACAGCTACCAGAAAGACTAGTGTTCAAATTCAAAGGAGATGGGGAAAGAACTTGGCCTCTCTACAGGATTCTGAATGAAGGCTACTCTACCTTGGTTAGAGTCTACTCAGCCATACAAAGGGATTCTGGCTTTACCAGGACTGCCAAAACAGAGATTCTCAACAAGATTGCCAACATAAGGAAAACTTGGTGGGAGCCCAATGCCTTTCCTAGAACATTACTCATTCAAGAAAGAGGAATTACAGTTCACAAATCACCTCATTGGTTGATGGAGTTTAGAGACAACAAAGGAGTCAGAAGATTTTTCAGAATTGAAGATCAGCTCAAGATTGCCAATAATGAAACTCTCAAGGATATGCAATCTAAGTTGGACATCAATGAAGAAGATGAAGCTGAATTCTACAGACAACTTCAACTTCAAATAGAGGAGAATGACAGGAGGCTAGGAAAGAAAATAAGGAATCAAAGGAAAAGAAACTAATCTGCTCAGGCTAATGGAGCACCCTTGAAAATAATATAATTCTTCAATTCCATCTCAGCATACACATTTTTGCAACACTTTTGAATTTCTGCTTTATTACAGTTTATATATTTGTCAAGTGTTTTGTTATCATCAAGCTAAACCCAAATTTATGCCTACAGTTCTAGTAGACATAAATAGGGGGAGATTGTTAGGAATATGTGTATTAGTTTGATGATAAGTTAAACAAAACACTTAAGTAGAAATCTAGTGTTTGTAGCCTCAACGGATAAGACCATCTTGGCTATCCGTTGAAGGAGTAGCTTTACTTAGCAATAAGTTTAGTATTGTAACACATCTCATTCTCTGGATTCAAGTTGTAATTCTTAGATGTTGTAGGAAATTATCAGTCATGTTGACTACTAGTGGATATGCAAATAGGAGGGCTAATTGTAAATATTTCATGCCTTGTAATTTTGTATAAGTGAAGAAGTATCAACTGATATTGAAGACCTTCAACGGATAAGAAACAAAGCTTCAACGGATGTCTCTAATGCTTCAACGGATAATATCCATCAACGGATGAGTGCTTCAACGGATAAAGACTTCAACTGATAATGTATCAACGGATAAAGCTTCAACGGATAAAGCCTCAACGGATAAGGCATCAACGGATGAAAGCTTCAACGGATGCTTAGTTCATTAGCAGTTGATAGTGACAATTCACAAGCTAACAGAGGCACATGGGTTGACAGAGACAAACTGGAATGTGGAAGCCTCTAGGAGGAATAAAGAAAATGCAGTATTTCCATTCTGATGCAAACAAGGAAGTATTCAAAGATCTACAGCCAAGCCTAAATTGCATTTGATAGAGAAATGAAGAAGAAACATGTGAAGAATCTTTTTAATTGTATTTTATAGTTTTGTCTTCACTTGTAAACTTGGTGATATATAAACCAAGTAGCAGCTAGTAATTAGATAAGAATTTTCCTGAGCTATTTAGAAATATCCAGAGAGAAAATCATCTAGTTTGTACTAGGAAGCAGCTGTGATTTAATTCTTTGAATCACAGATTTTCTGAAATAACACATCTCTGGTGGAACAACAAATCCACCAGAAAAGTTTTTAAGTTCTCTGTGTTCTTTACATTTGTGTTTGAATATATATCTGTCTGCATTGGCTTCAAGCAATTCACACACACTTGTTCTCAGAAACACTTAGCCTTAGAAACTGCTCAAAACTTGAAAATGTTTTGAGATTTACATTCAACCCCCCTTCTATAAATCTCATTGTTAGTCCACTGGGAATAACACCCTCATACTGAGAAATCAATATCCTTCTTTGATTTGATCTAACCTTCTCAGTTCCTTCACAGAGTATCTCAATCTTTTCCCAGATCTGTTTAGCAGTGTCATAGTTGACAATGTTATTATACATTACATTGTTAAGTGACTCAATTAGTATCAGTTGCAAAACATTGTCTAGGGAAACTTTCTCTCTTTCAGGTTCAGTATACTCAGAGGGATCCTTGGGAGCATAATGAGCTGCAATAACCATGTCTCCATCTGTGGTTTCCTCAACTCTAACTACAGGAGTGAAGGGCCCATTCTTGAGGATATCAATATAAAGATGATTAGCCATTCTTATGAACAACAACATTTTCTTTTTCCATAAAGTGTAGTTGGCCTTATCAAAGGGAGGAATCTTGATACTACTGATTTTCTGCGTATTCATTTTTCCAAGATCTAATATATTTACTTTCAGATTTTGCTCTGATACCACTTGTTAGGTATGAATACAACACAGGGGGGGTGAATGTGTTTTGGCTTGAATGTTAGATTTTTGATCGACTTTGGTTTTAGCAGTTGGTTGTTGTCAATGATTTAGTAGAATCGATGTTAAACATAAATAACTATGCAAATATGTGAAACAAAGATCTTCAAAACTCACTTAATTTTATATTAAAAATCAAGCAGTGTTTTGCTACAAAATCTCTAAGTTCTTGTTTTATAACTTAGCTTCTTTCTTGAGAGAGAATACAAGATTTTCTATCTTGATTCTTACTTTTAACTAGAGGACCAGTGTTAACTTTATAACTCAGTTAACTGCTGGTTTACACAGTGGATATTAAACATGCTATTAGCTTTTCTAAACCGTCACTTGTCATTTCTATTTATAGAAAAGCAAATCTTCCATTTCTGGCTTAGCATATCTTTAGCATCCCGTGTTTACTTTAATCTCCTCTGTCAGTTAATCTTTGTCATTGATCTTGCACATCTCTCAAGCTGCTTTTTGTAGACTTGTCAATCCAGCTATGTGAATTGTTTGTTGATTTGCAACTTTGGATATTAAACTGTTCTGCAATTCTGTACTTAGAGAAATTTCTTCACTTCGAGATCTCCAATTAAGCTGTAGAGAACTCGACATCTCGATAGGCATGTTGGCTTGTCGATATCTCTGAAACTTCACTGATGAATTGACTTATCGACAACTCTGAGTTCTCTAGTGAATTTTGGTTTATCGATAACTCAGAGTTCTCTAATGGACTTTGGCTTATCGATAACTCAGAGTTCTCTAATGAATGTATACTTGTCGATATCTCTGAGTTCTCGAATGGGTATCTGACTTATCGATATCTCCAATAGCATTTCCTGAGTTCTCGATTGACAATTCCTGAGTTCTCGATAGGTCTTTCTGAGTTCTCGATAGGTCTTTCTGAGTTCTCGAATGACTTCTCTATAACACTAATTCTGTGATTTGTAGAGATCTTGACTTAGAATGTTTTTCACCAAACAGATTTATTCAACTCCAAGTTTCTTCATAATTCTTCTGAGGCATGACCTTCTTGATCTTCTTCCAGATAGAATTCTTAGGCTTGACACTGTTTATGAAAAAATGCTCCAGTCTGCTCCATTTACATTTTACAGACATTAAGTGTTACAAGTATGAATTACAGATTAAGGTTACAATACAACTAATCTTAGGGTTGTCAGTATGACTTAGTCTTGTTATGATACAGGCATGTCTTGCACAACAGTATGTTTAGTGAATATGAGATCAAATTTTTAGGCTTCTATGTTGTTAGCCTAAGAGCATCTCCAACGATACTCTCTATAATAGTTGGCTATAATAATATAAACTGATAGCTGTGTAAAATTTGTTGAATGTATAAGGTTTTATGCTCGAATGAAGTTGGCAGTAGGAATTAGCTATATGTTAATATAATACTATATTGTGTAAAAATGTCTCACAAGGGCTCCCTGCCTTGGAGATGCTCTAATTAGAGTTAATATACTAGTACTATAATAGCAAACATTAGTGAATATTAGAGTCTAATCGAGTATCACTAACTGTTAACAACTTAAACACGGGGATGATGTGATAATTATAAGTAAATTAAAATATTTATTAATGATAATGTTATAGTTATAGTTAGTCTTTGTTAATAAGAACTTGAATCAAAAGTATAATTGTTGGGTCCCAATGTGTGTAGAAGGGGGGGTTGAATACAAACAGTACCGAATAATCGAATTAAATGCGGAATAAAAAATGTGAAACAAAATTCAAGTTAAATAAAAATATTATTAAACTTGAAAGGTGTTACAACAACTGTATCGATTACAAGGAATTAATCTCAAATTAATTATCACAAATCTAGAATAAATTCGACATGAACTTTTTCTATTTTTGTAATAAAAAGATTCAAATGCTAAACGCAATTTGAGATTAAGTTCTAGGGATTTTAATCCGCTAGATTGATACACAAGAACAAGATAAAGATTTCTAGTGGATTAGATTTAACATTACAATCTAGAAATTATGATCTTGAATAAAGCAGATGAAGAATAATATGTTTCAGAGGCGGCTGCACTTTTGTTCTTGTATTTTGATTGAGATTATTATGATATGCTGCTCCTCTGCTTCTATTTAATCAATCAGCTGAATCAATTGAATTGGAATGACAATCCTTTAAGCTTGTATGACTTTCGGTAGGACAATTGAATGAACTAGCAAGACAATCTGAATGAACTAGCAAGACAATCAGAATGAACTAGCAAGACAATTACCCTCCTAGAGTAACTTTCGGTATGACAATGGAGAATGGCCTAGCATGACAATCGGTATGACAATCCAGATTGTCATGCTAGTTCATTTCCATTTGTTTTGCTGATTTAAGCCTTGAATTTAATCCAATTAAGCTTCTGAAAATTCCTAAAATTCCTAGAATTAATTCAGAATTAATTAATCAATTAATTCAATTAATAAATAAATTATTCTTCGCAGATATAATTTATTTTCTTAATTAAATTAGATGACTTAATTAATTAATAGAGAATTAATTCTAGTCTTGAGCAGCAACCATTCTTCTGCAAACCTTCTGAAAATCACTGAAAATTATGAATCAATTCCGCCACTTCAACGTTGACACTCGATGTACTGTCTGGTTCATGAGTGACTAACTTCCGTGACGTTTCTTCATGTCTTGACTCTGACACTTTGATTTTCTTCAGATTAAATCCTTGTAATTAATTGATACTCTGACGAGATCTCTGTCACTTGATTAAATCCACGATCTTGATTTATATCACTGAGGCATGATCAACTTCTTGAACTTCTTCCAGTGAATTACCTCCTCAAGTCTGTAGATGAACCTTGTTTCTGAATCCTTTGACATATATTATTTTGCGAGATCTCTCTGACGGTCAATCCACTATTTACTTATTACATTCTTATTTGAGTTGAGTTGAATCCTCGAATATACAAATAGGCTATGACATATGACTTACAATAATCTAAATTGTATCCATATTAGGGGGTGAATTACAATTTTAGACTACTATTTTGTAGTCTTTGTTACTACGATATTTGACATTTTATTTAACAATCAGGTAGTTCCTTCTTAACATGGACAAGTCGTGGATTTTCAAAGATAGGGATACACTCGAATATGAAAGATAGGTAATGTGGTATTTTCCAATTATTCCGAGATTTAAACGTATGTATAAATCTCCTTCTACTTCTGAACTGATGACATGGCATGCAAAACAGCGAATACAAGATGAAAAGATGCGGCATCCAGCCGACTCTCCTTCTTGGAGAAATATAGATTATAGGTGGCCTGCATTCGGCAGTGAGGCAAGAAATATTCGTTTGGCTTTGTCGGCAGATGGTATAAACCCGCATAATAATGGTTTAACCAATAGGTCGCATTCGGTGGTTATTGGCAATAAAAATCACGAGTTATTTGCTTTTTGTGATCCCGGAGCCACATTTACCCTGAACAACGATTTTAGAAAACAACTTGGTTAATCGTGTTGGATTTTTAAACGCAGCGGGGCGTGGAAAAACACTTTTACACACACAAAATCCAAATAAAAGCATATAAATCGTGAATAAAAATTCGAGGGATCGAATCTAACCTTTAAAAATAATTCGGAGACAACGATCAGAGATCCTTAGCAGTTGCTCCTCAAGTGTGAAGCACTCCACCGGTATCCACCAAGAAAACGACTTTTAGGAGGAGGAGGTGGAGAGAATTTTGTTTTTTGAAACTTTTGGGTTTCTTGGGTTCGAATAAAATAGGGTCTATAATAGTGTATTTATAGGCAAAATTTTCAGCTGAAATTTTCCCATAAATATTATTATTATTATCCCATTTATTATTCTCATTAATAATTAAAACACCTTTTAATTATTAATCCTTTTTCTAAACACTTTAGAAATAATTCTCTCTCTTGATTTAATTTCCAAAAATTAAATCCTTAATTAATAATATTAAGAACTTTTCTTAATTAATTTATAATCAATTAAATCTCATTTAATCAATTATTAAATTTGCCAATTAATTATTTATTTCACAAATAAATAATTATTAGCCATTATTAATTAATTTCTCCACCAAAAAATCATTCTCTTTTTATGGTGTGACCCTGTAGGTTCAATATTAAGCCGGTAGTAGAAATAAATAATAATAAAACTATTTTATCATTATTTATATAAATTCTCTAATTTATTAAATATGATTAATTAATTAATCACATTTATTCTACATCGTGAGTGATGCTTTTCAACATATCGCGACTATCCGGATAATATGAATTCACTGCTTAGAATACCAAGAACCTGTCAGTGAATAGTTACCGTACAATAAACTCCTTCTACCCTACAATGTTCGAATTAAATACAAGGCATGGATCTCGTGTCAAGCGTATCTAATTCAATCACTTTGCTTACCATTTACTATGCGTAGTTCTATGCAAATTAGAAACTCCTTTCTAATTTCATTTACTCTGGCCAGAGATTCCTGAACTAGCATAAGTGGATCAGCCTTGAACATTCGCCTCCTTCACTGGAAGGGGTAGATCCTTTATTGATCATACACTATCTTCGTGTACAAATTCCTATACCCAGAAGTGCCCTAATAATTGTCCCTGGAGACTAAGAACTAAACCAAAGCATAGTTCAGTGTACACAAGATGACTATGATGACCTCAAGTCTAAGGATACTTGTACAACTATCACTAAGCGAACAACTGCTGACACGTGAGTGAACTCCATTAGTTGTTCAGCTGGGCGAGTCATGTTCAGTGAACTTATTCCATAATAAGCACCTACATACTAGCTATAGTGTCACCACACAAATGTCTATGAGAACAGACATCCTTCATAATGAAGCAAACATAGTATGTACCGATCTTTGCGGATTATTAATTACCAGTTAGTAATCCTATGATCAGGAATAATTTAAGTTTAGAGTTATCATCTTTATAGGTCTCACTATTATGATCTCATCATAATCCATAAAAAGCTTTACTCTAAACTATGGTATATCTTATTTAAACACTTAAATAGATAAAGCCCGTAATAAAAACAAAACAAGTCTTTTATTAATATCAATGAAATCAAAACAGATTACATAAAGAGTTATTCCTAAATCCTAATACCTGATTGGACTTAGGACATATTCCTTTCAATCTCCCACTTGTACTAAAGCCAATCACTCTGGTATCTGATACCCATCTCATCTTTATGACGATCAAAGTGACTTTCAAAAAGTAGCTTTGTGAGTGGGTCTGCTATGTTGTTATGTGTGTCAACTATAATTCAATACAATACAAGAAATGTTATCCCGCTCCCACTAACCCTTTTGTAGACGCATGGTTCATCCACGTTTTTGATAAAATCAAACTCTTTGATTGTCTCATCAAAACGGATGTTCCATCTACGAGAAGCTTGCTTTAAACCACATATGGTGCGCAGTAGCTTACACACTAGGTTTTCATTTCTCTTGGAAAGAAAACCATCTGGCTATTTGCCAGATCTCATAGTCGTAGTAAGCAGCATTCGCAAGCAAAATCTGAACTGATTATAACAGGGCTACAGGTAAAAGGCTTCATCAAAGTCAATCCATTGCCTTTGTTTGAATTCTTTTGCCACAAGCCTGGCCTTATAGGTCTCCACCTGGCCATCTGCTATAATTTATCTTTTGTATACCGTATACATAGATTCCATTCTGGATTTCATGGCATTATGCCATTTCTCTGAGTCAACACTACTCATAGCCTCATTATAGGTCACAGGGTCGTCATCATCAAATGATCGACAACTCATTGTCATTCTTAATGACAAGGCCATATTACCTCTCAGGTTGGCGAGACACTCTCCCTGTTCTATGAATGGGCTGTTCCACAAAAGGTTGTTCAGCCAGAACAGGTGTTTCCACTTGATCCGTAGTAGTTTGTGCTTCTTGAACTTCATCAAGTTCAATTTTGCTCCCACTGTTTCCTTCAAGGATAAACTCCTTTTCCAAGAAGGTAGCATGTCTGGAGACAAACACCCGATGATCGGTGTAAAAGTAATACCCTAAAGTCTCTTTAGGATATCCCACAAAACTACATTTTACGGATCGATATTTCAGCTTATCTACATTCTTGACATAAGCTAGACATCCCCAAATCTTAACGTGTTTAAGACCCGGTTTCCTTACTTTCCATATCTCATACGGAGTTTGAGGAACAGATTTTGGAAAGCACCTTATTCAGTAAATATGCCGAGGTTTCCAATGCATAACCCCATAGGAATACTGGAAGATTTGCATAGCTCATCATGGACCGAACTATGTCTAACAAAGTTCGATTTCTCCTTTCAGATACTAATCTGGAGGAATCCACTGGGAGACTGTACCATTTACTTTGAGATAATCCAGAAACTCTTCGTTCAAGTATTCACCACCTCGATCTAATCGAAGAGTTATAATACTATGTTTGGTTGTTTCTCCACTTCATACTTATATTCTTTGAACCTTTCAAAGGCCTCAGACTTGTGTTTCATCAAACACATATCCGAATCTAGATCTAACATCTATGAAAGTAATGAAGCATGAAAATCCACCCATGGCTTGCGTAGACATTGGTCCACATACATCTGTGTGTACCATTCCTAGCAAATTTGCAGCCCTCTCTCCATGTCTACTAAATGGAGACTGCAGTGCCATAACGAAGTGAGATTTTCATCATCCCTTTTCTTTTATTAGTTTGTTCAATGTGAAGTAAATTATGTCACATATATACAGACCATTATTTAAAGCACCACGTCCATAAAGAATATTATCTCTAAGAATAGAACATTCATTATTCTCAATAATAAATGAAAATCCATCCAAGTCTAACTTGGGAATAATATTCCTCACAATCGAGGGAACAAAATAACAATTATTTCAAATAATAGTCTTGCCCATAGGCATATGTAAATGAAATGATTCTACATCTTCAGCAGCAACTCTTGCTCCATTTCCATCAGTAGAATCACCTCCTCTTCCTGAAGAGTCCTACTTCTCCTTGGTCCCTGCAACAAATTGCAGATATGAGAACCACAGGCGGTATCTAATACCCAAGTAGAAATGACATATTCACTTCTATCATGAACATACCTGAATCAGAAGCGGTAGTCTCACTACCCTTCTTCTTCTTCAATTCTGCAAGGTAAACCTTGCAGTTCCTCTTCCAGTGCCCCACCTTGTTACAGCGAAAGCAAACAACTTTGCTCTTGGGGTCTTCAGTTTTTGGTGGAACCGGCATTTTCTCACCTACTTTCTTCTTCTTGGAACAGTTCCTCTTCCTTTTCTTAGGATTGGAACCTTCACCAATTAGAAGAACAGAACTCTTCTTAGGGGGGAAATTCGATTCCGCAGTCTTCAACATGTTGTGGAGTTCAGGCAGGCTGACATCCAACTTATTCATGTGAAAGTTCACAACAAACTGCGAGAACGAACTCGGAAGCGATTGCAAGATCAAGTCTTGGCTCAGCTCCCCATCCATGGCAAAACCAAGTTGTCCAAGACGTTCAATCAAATTGATCATCTTAAGTACATGGTCATTCACAGATGATCCCTCAAACATCCTACAACCGAACAGCTCCTTCGATATCTCATATCGAGCTGTCCTCCCCGCCACATCATACAACTCTTGTAGATGCATGAGGATAGTGTGAGCATCCATATGCTCATGTTGATTCTGTAGCTCAATGTTCATGGAAGCTAGCATGATGCATTGAGCAACATTTGCATCATCCATCCACTTACGATACACAACGTGTTCATCATTATGTGCATCACTAGCAGGTTTAGTAGGCTTAGGTGAGTCAATCACGTATTCCAGCTTCTCAATCCTGAGAACAATTCTCAAGTTTCGAAGCCAGTCAGCATAATTAGGACCAGTCAATTTGTGAGCATCTAGTATGCTCCTGAGTGATAGTGCAGAAGACATAACGTACAAAGTAAATCTGTAAATGATAAACATATAACAACACTTAGCAAATATTCGATTTCATTTCAAAACACTATATGAATCGGGTCTTTATTCATAAGTGGCTCCCACTAGTTTTCCTAATTTATTCAACCCTCTACGTGAAAAATTAAGCATTCATAATGCTAGTGGGAATAGGGATCCTACATTCCATTACACAACCCCGGCTGTGGCACGAAACGCCATGTAATGTTCAATAGGCAGACAACTCTTGTCAATTACATCTAATGTTATTCCCTAATCAAATTTTAGCCTCTTGAATAATTGAGTCACGGCTGTGGCACGACAAACTCAATATTCTAAGTCAAGTCAAACCCAACATTCCGTACAATTGAATCAGTCACCAAAGGCCCACGGCTGTGGCACGTAACGACCTTTAGATTCTTATTCAATGTACACATCTCTATGTAATAGACAAGTATTTCTTATTTCGAAATCAAAGCCCTCGGCTGTGGCACGAAACGACAATGATTCAAAAATAAGAACTACTTTCTACCATGTTGGAAGGCTATGACCGACACAAGCCCGTTGTATCATTGGCCAATTACTACTTGATATTATTTAATTTTAGAGGGATTATATTACGTTACAATCATAATCATATTATAAAGAGATTCTTCCTTTTAAATTAAATATTTCAAATCAATAATCAATAATCAGACAATTCCCAGATCGGGTGGAGCATTGTCAAGAGGCGTCACTTAATAACCCTTTCTTACAGATAGAAATCTGTTGTTGACAGAATCATCCTTTCTCTCGTATCGAAAATTCATATTCAATTACGTGTTTCATAAACACAAGAATCTCATGATTGTATTCATAATATTATTATTAAGGTTATGAAACAATTTCACTATACTAGGTTGTCTAACGAACGCCTTATGTTCATTTAAGTTCACCTAAATCTATCATCGCATGATAAACTAAGCATATATCACATATATCAACATGAATAAACATCAAGGTAGGCATGTTAAATCATCTAGCACATTAGTCTAAGCATTATACATCTCTATGTATCACATGAAGCATTTAAAAGCAATTAAAAACAGTCAAAAACAGCTTTAAAACACTTCATGGAAATATAAACAGTTCAAAACTTTTATATAAACTAAAATTGATCACTCCATTAGATCCGTCTCGGAAAAACAAATCCAACAGTATATTGCACGCCTAAAACGGAGTTACGAAACTCCCAGAAAATCAATTTTAATATCAACAGACGGGCTGTAACGCATTACAAGAACGCGTTACAACCCCTGTAACGCATTTCGGTGATGCGTTACACCCCTTTTCAGCCATTAAAGGGTGTAACGCATCTCGAGAATGCGCCACAGGTGTGTAACGCATTCCCGGAAGGCGTTACACCCCTATAATTTTTTTTTTTTTAATTCAGCAGCCGTCTTTTTCTTCTCGATTCCCGAGCCGCCGTACCTGTACTTCTGTCTCTTCCCCGTGCAGCAGATTTACAGACAACACAACAGCAGAACAGGAGACTTACAGATGTACATATATATATATACTTACAAATAATACATATATATATATGATTTATTTAATTACGAATTTAATTGCTAGAACTTCAAAAATTCATAATAAAAAATCTATACATCATAAAATTATGAAAAAAAGTACCCAGACGATCTACAACACTTGTAGAACCCAGATCAACATTCAAAATTATTATGAGAAACGATTTCTCATCAGACAAAATTAATCCATGATATAACTTGTAAAAATCATAATTAATTCATACAAGCACATAAAATTCTGAAATTTTTACCACAGATCTATATGCATACGACCTATGCTCTGATACCATTGTTGGATTTTTAAACGCAGCGGGGCGTGGAAAAACACTTTTACACACACAAAATCCAAATAAAAGCATATAAATTGTGAATAAAAATTCGAGGGATCGAATCTAACCTTTAAAAATAATTCGGAGACAACGATCAGAGATCCTTAGCAGTTGCTCCTCAAGTGTGAAGCACTCCACCGGTATCCACCAAGAAAACGACTTTTAGGAGGATGAGGTGGAGAGAATTTGGTTTTCTGAAACTTTTGGGTTTCTTGGGTTCGAATAAAATAGGGTCTATAATAGTGTATTTATAGGCAAAATTTTCAGCTGAAATTTTCCCATAAATATTATTATTATTATCCCATTTATTATTCTCATTAATAATTAAAACACCTTTTAATTATTAATCCTTTTTCTAAACACTTTAGAAATAATTCTCTCTTGATTTAATTTCCAAAAATTAAATTCTTAATTAATAATATTAAGAACTTTTCTTAATTAATTTATAATCAATTAAATCTCATTTAATCAATTATTAAATTTGCCAATTAATTATTTATTTCACAAATAAATAATTATTAGCCATTATTAATTAATTCCTCCACCAAAAAATCATTCTCTTTTTATGGTGTGACCCTGTAGGTTCAATATTAAGCCGGTAGTAGAAATAAATAATAATAAAACTATTTTATCATTATTTATATAAATTCTCTAATTTATTAAATATGATTAATTAATTAATCACATTTATTCTACATCATGAGTGATGCTTTTCAATATATCGCGACTATCCGGATAATATGAATTCACTGCTTAGAATACCAAGAACCTATCAGTGAATAGTTACCGTACAATAAACTCCTTCTACCCTACAATGTTCGAATTAAATACAAGGCATGGATCTCGTGTCAAACCTATCTAATTCAATCACTTTGCTTACCATTTACTATGCGTAGTTCTATGCAAATTAGAAACTCCTTTCTAATTTCATTTACTCTGGCCAGAGATTCTTGAACTAGCATAAGTGGATCAGCCTTGAACATTCGCCTCCTTCACTGGAAGGGGTAGATCCTTTATTGATCATACACTATCTTCGTGTACAAATTCCTATACCCAGAAGAGCCCTAATAATTGTCCCTGGAGACTAAGAACTAAACCAAAGCATAGTTCAGTGTACACAAGATGACTATGATGACCTCAAGTCTAAGGATACTTGTACAACTATCACTAAGCGAACAACTGCTGACACGTGAGTGAACTCCATCAGTTGTTCAGCTGGGCGAGTCATGTTCAGTGAACTTATTCCATAATAAGCACCTACATACTAGCTATAGTGTCACCACACAAA
Source organism: Apium graveolens (assembly GCF_009905375.1). Taxonomy (NCBI): domain Eukaryota; kingdom Viridiplantae; phylum Streptophyta; class Magnoliopsida; order Apiales; family Apiaceae; genus Apium; species Apium graveolens. The sequence goes on along the minus strand of NW_027417538.1, from coordinate 43,427 downwards.
TGTCTATGAGAACAGACATCCTTCATAATGAAGCAAGCATAGTATGTACCGATCTTTGCGGATTATTAATTACCAGTTAGTAATCCTATGATCAGGAACAATTTAAGTTTAGAGTTATCATCTTTTTAGGTCTCACTATTATGATCTCATCATAATCCATAAAAAGCTTTACTCTAAACTATGGTATATCTTATTTAAACACTTAAATAGATAAAGCCCGTAATAAAAACAAAACAAGTCTTTTATTAATATCAATGAAATCAAAACAGATTATATAAAGAGTTATTCCTAAATCCTAATACCTGATTGGACTTAGGACATATTCCTTTCAAATCGTTTGAAAGTGGGCAATTCTGATCGTCTCTTTTTAATGCCACATAATAGCGGGTAATTATATTAAGTATTTTCACTTGGTTATTTGTTTATGTAGCTCAAAATCATAATTTGTATGATTTTTGGTAGTAATTCTGTTTTCTTAATTTTTTTTATAAAAACAGTTGCCACTGGATACTGGTTGTGATATGGGCTGGCGAGATTTTCATACTAAATCCTTTACCTCGTGCAACTGCTTTTCCAGAGTTGGAAAAAAGCCGTATCAAAGTATTTTTGTTTATATTTAAACTATTTTCTCTTCAATTTTTCATTATGGCATTGATATCGATCAGTTCACGTTATTGACAATGCTAAGTGGACAGGGCGGTGATTGCTTTCAACATTCAGGCTGGAAGGGGAAACAAAGCCCCGAGTATCAAATATATTCCAGTAAGTTTTATTTATTTTCTGCATTCATGTCGGTGCACTTCTGACTTTGCGCTACTGCTTATTCGGACCAGTCTTTAATTTAGTAACTAATCTTCTTTTGTTAAACATGGATGTCCTAAACAGCCGGGTGGGACTGAATGTGGATATGTAGTTATGTATTATATGAAAGAGATTGTCATGGACCCCGAAATGTCATTTATGAAAAAGGTATTTGTTTCTACTTCAATGCATAGTTGGTTTATATGTCAGTTGTAATTGGATTCATTATAATTGTCATGTTTTACATTATTCAGTGGGCTGCCAAGAATCGGAAGGTAATTTTTCCAGAGATGAGCTTTATGAGGTTCGATTTCAGACGTTAGACTATATTGAGTCCTTCTTGCTAAAAGGCCCTGATGATCTGCAGCTTGAAATTTTGGACATATCGTTTTCTTTGAAGTAGGCGAACTTTGGTTTATTTTGACTCTAGCTAGCTAGACTTGTGTTGAACCAATCAATTTGCTTTAAGTATTTGAACTTTCGTTTATTTTGACGTGGAGGAAACATTGAATGATTTGGTGTTGGGATGACTTATGTGGATGTTAATATATGGTTGGGTTTATCTATGTAGTTGGTTTGGATTATTGAATGATGATGCAATTGGTAAATTAATGTACGTATGGTTTTTCGACATGGATTTTTGATTTGGTAACTTAGATTTGGTATTGGTAACTTAGATTTGTGATTTTGGTTTTTGATTTTGGTTTGGCATTTTGATTTTTGGGGATTTTAATGAAGCAGGTGATTCAAGGAAAAAAAATCAAAACAGACATCACTTTACTAAGCCAAATAACTGATGTTAATAATAAGCAAATAACACATCCCTTTATATGAAATCCACTATGGCACTGATGTCATAAGCAATCACACATATCAGTTTGTTAGTTTCAAACTGATGTAAAACCAAAGAATAGATATCATATAAATACAAAAAGTGATGTAAAAATATAGTAAAGACATTAATTCATTTATATGAAAGCCACTATGACACTGATGTCATAAGCAATCACTGATGTCATAAGCAATCACATATATCAGTTTTTCAGTTTAAAACCGATGTAAAATCAAAGAATAAATATCATATAAATGTATAAAGTGATGTAAAAATAGAGTAAAGACATCAGTTCACTTACAGAACCGATGTCTAAATAAACATTGCACATCGGTACTATATAGTGACTGATGTTATACAATAAAACACACATCGGCTTGATTTGAAGATTGATGTTAATTTGTTATTTCTCTTATACATAATATGTTTAAACTGATAGAAATTTCATATTATTGCAGCATTGAAGTCATAGTAAAGGACTACTTTGAAGAAAAATACATCAGAACAATTTAAAACCGATGTCAAATATGCTTTAAGACATCGGCTCACAACCGATTTAAAAGGCCCCTACATTTAATATCACATGCAAAGACATCGGTTTATTTTTTAAAAGACATCAGTCCACAACCGATGTCTAAGGCCTTTTCTAGTAGTGTTGCCCTGCTACTCGTCTTTCTCTTACAGGGTTTTGTGTATTGCTGGGGGACTCCCTTATTTCCGTGGAAGTGTAAGAAACAACAGATTGTGTCCCGCTCCTCCGCAGAGGCGGAATATAGGTCTCTTGCTGATACCTGTTGTGAGTTAACTTGGCTTGTTTCATTGCTGTCTGAAATGAAGATTTATGGATTAACTCTTATTCAACTGTTTTGTGACAATAAATCTGCCTTATACATAGCGTCAAATCCAATTTTTCATGAACGGACCAAGCACATTGAAATAGATTGTCACTTGGTCTGTCAGAAGTTACAACAAGGTGTTATTACAACTCATCATATTGCTTCTGTAGATCAGCCAACAGATGTTTTCACTAAAGTTTTGTCTTCTTCTCAGCTGTCTTATCTCCTTTCCAAGTTAGGTGTCTGGGATTTCTCTTCGACTTCTAACTTGCAGGGGGATGTTACATATATCGAGGCTGTACTACACTCATCTAGTGACATCATTCCAGCACAGCTTCATTCCAACTCAGCAAAGTTAGTTAGGGAGTTTGTTAGAGTAGTGCGGTCTTAAGGATCTTGATATATAAGTCAGTGTATTTTGTTATTTCAGATATGTAACAAACATTATACTTTCTATTTTTATAATCTCTTCTCTGATAATACAATTACTGTGTGCTTAGTTTTATAACACCTGTGTCAGTTTATCACAGTTATTGAGAAGGGGCTCCCTATCAATCTAAGGAGCACTATGGTTTCCAGAGCCTTAATAGTGTTGGAAAACTTTCATGACATTTGAATTCGACAATTGTAGTTTTACAAAAAAATATACAATATCTTTTATTCTCATGATTTTACATGTATTTTATGTCTCTCTCGTCTACGGAAAGAACTGATGGCCAATTTAAAAAGGTTATATAAATATTTTTCTAACAAGATGCTACTCCCTCTGTTCTATACATACCGAAAATTGAGAGCATAATTTTTTTTTGGGCTTTTTTGAAAAATACCCAAGGTTAAAAATATTTTTACAAAAATACTGTCACTTTTTTAAAAAATTTGCAAAAATACTTTTTAATTTGCAAAAATATTATTTTTCAAATTTTTTTTACAAAAATACGGTTTTTTGGCGCCCGGAATCAACTGCATGCAACCTTTGATGAGTTTCTGCAACTACATGCAACCTCAACCAAAAAAACTTTATTCAACTAGTTGATTCTTGTTGATTTTGGTTGATTCCGTATTTTTGCAAACAAAATCAGAAGATAGTAAAATTGTAAAACTTGTATTTTTGGTAAATTCTCTTACTTTTTTCAGGATTGAAAAGGCAGTTTCAAAATAAAATTAATATATCTTTTTTAAGGGAAATGACATCAATATCTCATTTCGTTAATGTATAAATTGTCATTTCGTTAATGTGTTAATTATAATTCAAGAGCTTTTTCCTTTTTACGGTATAATGAAATTTGGGCACGTAATTATGTGATATGAACGCCATCATCAAAATTTGATAACAGCGTTCATATCGTCATTATCAAATTTTAATAATATATTTAACCTATTACACAAGAGTCTGGTAAAAAAATATAAAGTTAACCTATATTTTAGATATTTATATGTTTTACTACTCTTTATATTTGAAAAAGAAAATTTAATTTTAATATTCGAATTAGAGAGGGTATATAAACAATTATCAATATTAATTAATTTTCCTTTATATAAAAGATAATCAAACATCTATATTATATACCACAATAACCGGAATGGGGTATAATTTTTAAGTTTGGTTGAACCCTCATTTTGGTTATTCATTTTTATCACGACAGTCGGATATTCTTCATCAATTAATCAGAGCCGTTAGATTCAAATACTAAAAAAATACATTCCACGAGTTCTCAGGTTCGAATCACGTCAACAACAAACATTTATATTATTATTTATAAAGATACATATAAGTTAGCAGGTTCAAATCTTACCAACAACGAATATTTACATTATTATTTATGCATCAATCATATACTATTTATACTATTTGAACTTAATTTGAAATCATGTACAATGAATAATCATTATTTAGTATTTAATTATTTATATGAAATTTTAATAAAATTATAAAAAATTAGAAATGAAAATATATAAATATTAATCAATACTCATGCATCGCACAGCCCCGGGAATGAAAGTTTTATTCCTGTTGTAAGTTAGCAAAGATAAATATGCATGTCTTTATAAAAATTTAATTCCGGAAATATAATTGCGAAGATTTGACACTATAAAATATCCAACATAGATGGGCCTTCCTAAAAAAAAGACATAGATGGGCCTTGTACTAAATTCAAACCCGAGCCCAATCCCTTAAACCCCTTTCCTCTCTCTAAAACCCTCCCCCCAAAAAAATCAAAAATCAAATCAATGGCAGCCCTAATCTCCGATGCCCTCCCCAAATACACCGCCGAGACCCTCCGCTCCGCCGCCAAACAATCCCAACGATATGCCGTCGTGCCCCCTCACCTCCGCCAAGCCATCGAAAACTTTCTCCAAGGTATCATTATTCTCGGGACCGGAAAATTTTATTCATTTATCGAGATTATAAATACGCATTTTCAATTATATTAAAAACTAAAAAATGTAAATTAGATAATAGATAATTAAGATCATTATTTTTGTGAAATGTAGAAATGTTGTTGAATTGTGGTGGTTTCGGTACTCTCGGGACCGGGAAATATTATTCATTTATCGAGATTAAAATACGCATAATCAATTACTTTAAAATCTGAAAATGAAAATTAGATAATTGAGATAATTATTTATGAGAAATGTTGTTGAATTGCGGTGTTTCAGAGAAAGAGGAACCGCATATGAAGAGAAATGTGTTGCGATTATCAGAGTCGTTTAACGATATAAAGGATGTCAATTTACAGTTAGCTACCACAACTTCGAAAGAGCTGGTTGAAGATCCTCTTAAGTCGATGGAGAGTTCGAAACGGTGGAAAATTAAGAGCTCATATGGGGACACTGGACTTAAGTATAGGGAGGATCAGACTGTTGCGTATGTTGCTTCTCGTATGCCTGCTGTTTTCTCTGCTTGTCAGAGAGTTCTCAGAGAGGTGGAGTTACTCGTAGTTGCAAATATATGATTTTTGCTGTTTTTGACAGGTTGTTTAAATAGTGAGGGAATTAAAGAATTTATAATACTGTATTTGATTGTGAGGACTGTAATTTGGTAGGAAATTAGAATGTTGCAAGAATGTTTTTGGTAGTTATTTTGAAGATTGAGCGTAGTAATATAGTTTGCTTTGATTATCAAATGTATGAATTACGCGGTTTTAGAGTTGATGATATATGTTGCGAGGATTTTTAAGTTGGTAGGAAATTGAAGTGTTAGAAATAAATATGTGGTACTGATGTTGAAGATGAACCGAAGTGCTGTAGGAGTATTGGTAGATTTAGGATGAGGTTAATTTGAGTGCTTGGTGCTTGTGTGTGCATTTTGATGTTTTGTTGAGTTGTTTTTACATGGACATTGAGATTTAAGTTTTCTGATTTTAGGTTCGGAGAAGGGTTCCTGGTTTCTCGCCACGTAGGGTTTTGGATTTTGGTGCTGGTACCGGTTCAGCTATGTGGTGAGCAATTAATTTTCATTGTGCATGTGTGATTTGTACATGTTCTTTCTTCTTTTGTTACTAGCTTTTACATCAAAATAATGCTGTAGGGCAGTGCGAGAAGTCTGGCCACGATCTTTGGAGAGAATTCATTTGATTGAGCCGTCACAGTCAATGCAACGCGCTGGGCAGAGCCTCATTAAAGGTGAAATATACTGCTTTACCATGTCATTTACCCACGCGTTCGTAAGATTTAGTTCTGAAATGAATGCTAACTAATTTGACGCTTCATTAGTATTGAAATGTGTCAACCCCCACGAGTTATTAAAGATATCAGATCATATTTTCCTTGCTGGTTATTCTACTTTTCTAACTTTCCTCTGCATATCTTTTGTCGGTATATATTTGCACAATTCAGACAGAAGCTCTGTTGCATTATTGACTTTAAAAAATGCAGCTAGCAATATAAACATCCAAATAGAAGCTCTAACTTGGTTACAAATAATTGTTGTAGATCTAAAGGATTTGCCACTTATTCAGAGCTATAGCAGCATTCAAGCCCTAACTCAGAGCATTAATAAGGCTGACCGGGAGCACGACCTTGTCATTGCAGTAAGTTTACGATGTTACATTTACACGGGTTTGATGAAAACACATTAAAATAGGATATTTCTATGTTGCAACACTTTAAATTATCTATATTATCGTGGGCGATGACTTTGTTTGAGGCATGGTGACTTTGGACATTGGGGAATTGCTTGCATCAGGCTTGAGAGGAACAAAGTGTGTGGTGTGTGTTGTGATGGATTCTTTTAAGAGCACAGACTTTTGATTTGGGAAAAAAAGGAAAATTAAAAAAGATGGATGCCATTTGCTAGATCTCGAGTCAAGATTGATATACATACAAATGTACTGGCATAAGTACGAGTTTATAGCTTAGGTCTGGTTTAAGCCCGAACATGTTAGGCTATAGTCTATACCTTCGCCTCACTAGGTAATAAGGTGTATGTGTATGCATCACTTTTCCCTCATACCTGAAGCATTTGCTTGCTTACATCATTTCATGTGGTGATGACTTGTTTGCATATTAAAGCATTAGGAAGGTAAGACCTAAATTATGCTAACTCATCATACCACAACTATGCTTGACAAGTTAAACTTAAAAAATTCCCATCATGCCCGAATTGGTGCTCTTTATTTGTCTCTCTAGGCAATAAGTTGTAATCACTTTGCTCACACCTCACATCTAACCCACTGATGTGTGTGTGCGCATTAGTGCCTTATTCTTTTATCGTTGCGTTAAATTCCGATTAATAAGATTGAAAATCTGATGATATTTTGTTACTTTCTGTGAAGTCTTACGTTCTTGGAGAAATACCCTCATTGAAAGACAGACTAACTATTGTTCGCCAACTTTGGGATCTGACTCAGGATGTTTTGGTGAGTCTTAAGTTCCATTTAGATTTTGTATATGTACATTAAATTTTTAAGTATTGTGGTTACTTTTTACATACCTGAATTTGGGGTTAATATGCAAATAGCAATGTACATTACTAGTATCTTGTACTACAAGTTTATGCTCGTTATGCTTGGGTCAATCATAATCTGGTTGGTTAAAGATATATCTTTCCTGCAATTAGAAAAAAAAAATTGTATGGCAGATATCTTCATTTTATGATTATCCTTCCCAGTTTCATTGGATGTTATCATGTCCCTTCACTAATTTTTGTAGACCTTCCCTTTTTCCTTCCTGTTCTATATTGATGTGAATTATTATATTCTTTTACGAGTACCCTGAAGAGGACCATCAGTGTGGCACAAATAATATAGAGGAAACATGTGAGACAAATGGCACAGCCTATGAACCCAAAACTAGCATTACTTAGTCCTACACTAATCTCTCCCATGATAATCTTGTTTGCAGAACATTTAACATTTTCAATAAAAGCTATAGTTGAAAGTTTAATTTGAACTTTCAACTTTTACTCACTGTTGAAGTATCTCTTTTTTTATCTCCAGATGACCACTATAAGCAATAGAATTATCTCTGTGAGACTGCCTAATACTTCACCTTTTCTGTCTTCAATGTTTATCCAACTTCGCAATATTTTATTTTTCAAATTGTATCTTCTTAAATGCTTTGAGTAGTCGGTTCTTATAATAATCTTCTATATGGAGCAGGTGTTGGTCGAGCCTGGAACACCTCATGGAGCTAATATTATATCTCAAATGCGATCTCATATTCTATGGAAGGAAAAAAGGGTATAGATAATGTCCTTTCCTTAACTTTACTTGAAAGGCTTGATTTTTACTTTTACCCAGGGAGGAATTTGTGTCAAATTTTGAGCTTTATTATCTTCATGGCACTTCAGAAATGCCGCAAATTGGAAAATACACCTAATGATGCTTCTAGAGATTTTATGACTCTCAAAAGTGATGCGCATATAGTTGCTCCAGTGAGTTGAATCTTCTCTTAATTGTATCAATTTTCCTGGATAACTTGTTTTGCCTTTCAGACTTTAACAGTGCATTTTTTTCATCAATTCATTGTAGTGCCCTCATGATGGTGCTTGCCCTTTAGATAAGACTGGAAAATATTGTCATTTTGTTCAACGCCTGGAGAGGACAACATCACAACGTGCATATAAGGTTAATATCTGAAGCAAGTCATATACTATACTTGTTTTTTCTAAGTTGTTAGATCATCAATTTTGTGATTTAACCACATGTATTGCTGAACAGAAATACATGTGGTTGTTGCATAATGAACAGGACATACATGCCTATCTCATGCAAATATGACATTGCTTAATTCTTATTTCCCTGTCTATATGGTAGATTTTTACCCTCTTTTCTGTCAAATTGTGTTAGATCTTTTCTCCGCTGTTCATGCTACAGAGTGTAATAGACCTTTAAAGTTTAGGGGAAATATAATGCCAATCCTGATGGTTCTCTTTTTTTTTTAATTCTTTTTTGTAATATATAGAGATCCAAGGGCCAGCCGTTACGTGGCTTTGAGGATGAAAAATTTTGTTTTATTGCCTTCAGACGAGGACAACGACCAAGGCAAGTACAGTGTTCATGCGCGACAAAATTCACATTTATATAACTTGGGCCATTTTTTTTTTGTATATCTGTTGTAGCTTAATGCGCATTAAATGTTCTTCTGATCAGTTTCTATTGTATTTTTTGGTTATTGTTGCGATTTTGTAATGAACAGAGAATCTTGGCCGCTTGATGGTGTGAAGTTTGATTCATTGAAGGAGCAGCATGATAAGCGAAATCCAGAAGATTTTGAGATTGACTTGGGTATGTCCTTTATGCACAAGTTAATACTGATTGCAAGTTGGGCAATGAAAATTATCACTTGTCTATTCAGGTTGCGGAGCTTTGCAAAACACTAATCATTTTTTTAGTTCAAAATTTTAATTATTTTTTACACAATGTTGACAGATGATCAGTTTGATTTAGATGCTGAGATTGTTCCAGAAGAAGAGGATCCCCTTTCCTGCGGCTCTGATATCGCAAATGATACTAATGAAGATGAAGATGAAGATGGAGAAGTGAGTCGTGCTGATCTTGGGAGTGGCTGGGGAAGAATTATTTACAGTCCCCAAAAAAGGGGAAAGCGGGTTGAGATGGATGTTTGTCGAGCAGTCAATCGCGAGGGATCAGAGGGTGTTTTTGAGCGGATTGTTGTAACAAAGGGTAAAAATCCTGCACTGCATAAGCAGGCAAAAGGATCTCAGTGGGGAGACCTGTGGCCCTTTTGAGATGAGAGACTGTTTGTCTGTTCTGTCCGTGAATAATGTCAAGAATCCCGCTGCTGAAGGCAAAAATTATTTTCGAGGACAGACAAATGGCCAGTTAGTTTCTATTATGTATTGAAGGAGATGTAAATAATCTGTTGTGAAATTGATGAAGCAAGTTACTTGTTAAATATAACACATCTAACAGGTGGGTGGACTCCTCAAATTATATCTCAAGTCTCAACATTGTGAAATGTCCTGCAAATGTTTACTTAGACTTATTTTAAGCATGACACTATCTATACATAATAGAAGGGAGACAAAATATAATGGCGTAATCATTAATTCAAAATAAAGGGATGTCATTATCATGCTCCACCAGTTATTTGTCATGAAACCTAGACCTCATGTTTGCAGGATTAGAGGGTCGAGCTTTGTATTTTAGTTATTAAAATGAATGCAATTCTTGGGGGACATTTCTGACTGGGATTAGATTTAGCTGCCCAAATGCTTTGATATTAGCACGAAAATGACGTTTCATCTAGAGTCTTGCAGATGAGAGAAAATAGAATAAGAGACGTGGGGTTTTTGTTGTTTAACTCTACAAAAGTGGTAATATATATTTACAAAAGTGATTTTGCTAGTACCTTTTATTTTTACAAAAGTGATATTGACATATCGATGCAGTTGAAGACCAGTAATTGCTCACCTACATGTCTCCTGATCTCTGTTGCAGCATCTTTATGGGTGGAAAAATTAAAGAATGACTAATGGTGACATCTAGAAACCTCCAATTCATACCACCAAAATGTTTGAGATGAACAGAAATTTTGTTGAGAATTTTGGTCCATAATATTACTCATTAGGTTGACAAGTGAAACTTATGTATTGACATGCATATAACAGAATAAACATTCAAGGTATGATATGCAACACAAAATTGCACGTAGTAACTCGATTCGTCGCCTTCTTGTAGTGTAGTGCTCGGACTATTCAGTTTTTGAAGATTTTCAAGACTCCTTAGAAGTTCTGCAACTTCATTTCATAATTTATCAAGCTTTCAAGCCACAAACAATGAAAGGGGTAAAACACTCGACAAGGGAGTTCTATAATCATCAGCAATAGCATCTAAACGGGATAATCCGTTCCGAAAATGCAAATATATTTCAACCATCATGCACAACTTGCACAGAGAAAACAATGTGAAAACAATGAACCATACTGCTAGCCTTCATCTTTCCAGAATATCGAATTCTATCACTATGATGTGGAAGTCACTTTCGGGCTAAAATCCGCCCAAAGAATGGAGTAGAAGCTGGGCTCACAGAAACATATTATGGAAGGTAATACATCAACAATCAAGAAATGTGAAGTACTGCACAAATAATATCTGTAAAGTAGTCACTATTAAGATACAGTAGCAAATCGCATGCGAAATGTTCTTGATATCAGACATCTATCTACCAAACAAAGAACAAATTCATATGCTTTACTACAAATAAATCAAATGGGTCCATGAGCACATGACCACCTCTACAATTCTCAACTCACATCACTAAAACTAACATGGTCAATAACAAATTAAAGAATCATATATGATTGATATTTGAAATTGATTATGCTACAAAATAAATTATAGCCACTCGTAGTTGACAACTGGCCTATTTTGTATGCCAAGATTTTTGGCACAGCTCCACCTTACCATCTATTAAGGGGCCACGCCGTGGCACCCAAAAATTTGATTTCTATTATATACGTATCTATAACCTATCTATCTACACATGGTGCCTGGACAAACACCTGAAAGAGACTAAACTTGGGTGCCTGGACATACACCTGGAACTGGAAGAGACTACACTTGCAAAACCACGGTTAATTTGATTTCATAGAAGGATAGGTAAACCATGATTGAGGTATGATCTAATTCTTCCGTCCCAACCAGCAGTTACGATAACAAGACCCCACAAGTTAGGAGAATTAAATGTGTTTTGATAGGCAGTCTTCAAGAACTTGTACTCAAATTTGCGCAAAGAAGATGAGACCGCCTTTGGACTTGAGCTGGGTAATTTTTCCTCTGGCCATGTAGGGGGGCTCCTATACAAGGACTCTAGCGAAAACCCTCGGCTCATAGAAAAGCAATCGGGGGAAGTCCCGGGTATTTTTTGTTGCAAATCGTCATTTATATGCTTATTTTTTGATACACTTCCCGGATGATCATCACCTGAAAATGTTGGAGACGGGAGTGTTCTTGGAATGGACCAAGGTATAGCAACCGCCGCATTGTGGGATAAGAAGCTCTCAGATGAGACAATGTTTTTGGGTTTAGTACCTTGGTCCTTGCTGTTGTAATTCCACATAAAGACGTTTGAGTCCTCTGAAACTGAGATGATGTGTTTTCCGTCTGCTGTGAAAGATGCAGACATATGGCTTCCTGAACTCCGAGTGCCTAATAATGATGTGGACCAATGAAACAATCATTAAGACAACACAACACCATGAACAACAGAAAATATCCCCTAACGAATTTAGTGGTTGATAATAAATAGCTCAGAATAGTTAGTACTCACCCTTAAATTTGCACATGACATTAACCCCACTAAGTATTCGAACTTGGGAGTCAGCAGAAGTAACCATCACTTTGCTTGAATCGCTTGGGCAAAACTGGACAAAATAATAAAATATGAGAATTGCTTGTATGAAAGCACTTGTATCTTCCACAAAGAAAGTGCAAGTGTGCAACTACCTGAAAACCAGTTACCCTCTTGCCTGTAAACTTCTTTTTCCCCTGTAAACAGATTTGAGCACCCATATGCAAGCGATTATCTGCCCACAGAATGAACAATCTAGCATCAGTATTACTAAATAATTACAATATTTAATAACTGCATTGATTTATTAATTTTAAGCTAAATAAAACCCAAAACCCAATAATCCTATGAAGAAAACATCATTTTTAGGTATTAAATGAGCATTCAACTTGCTAAAATAAAAAATATCATACAAGGGCAAATCTCTATTTCTTAGTGCAAAAAAGTTTGTCAAAGTCTCAACGCGATAAAATATGTTGGTGAGGAGTGAGGACTACCACGATAGACACTATTTATTCTTGCAATGTTCGGTATTTATAAATTTGCCATCCGCAGAGGTCACTACAAACCTGTTCACATTAACATAGATCCAACATAATCCAGGCTGGAAAACTTACTCCAGTGATACGATGAAATTATTTCCTAGGGCCTAGGAAAATTGGCGGGGTAATTCTACACTATTGACTTCAAGGCATGTCTAAAAAGTTGACGTGTTCACGTAAATGGTAAACCAAATTGCCATCAACGGATTATAGAAAATTGTAAGAATGATGTACTTGCATAAAAACAAGTGAAAAATAAAGAGATGCTGTAAATTGAATAGAGCTCTTAAAAAAGGAGGCAGATAAGACAACCAAGAACATATAGGCTCTTTAAATACATGCAATAGAAAGGCATGGTAAACCCTCATGATTTCAGGACCAGAACTGTATAATAGATTTGAAATTTAGAAGTGCATTGCAAGAATAAACAAATAAGTGAAAGTTAAAAAGATAATTACAAAAATGTGCCTACCCAAGATATCATAGAAGTGGCAGTTTCCGTCCATTGTGCCCACAATTCCTTGCTGTGACAATCAAAGGATGAAACAAGTTAAAACAATAATTCTTCAGTTACAAATAATTAGATAAAGATGTAAAAATGATGAATGATGCCTTTCTAACCTTGCCATTTGGACAGTAACACACAGCCGTAACTATTTCTTTAATATCAATCCAGTCAACTACTTGACACCGCTCTACTTCCCAGATGCGTACTTTCCCGTCTATTGAACCGCTGATGAAAAGGTTATCATCTATAGGATTGAACTCAACACATGTAACTGCACCAATGGTAATAAAAAGTATATGAATAACTGTTGTTAAGAAATGAGTCAAAATCGGAAGAAATATTTGAATCCTGAACTGTTGAAAGTCAAAACTATAATATATTTTAACAAAATTTAATCACAAAAATAATTAGGCCTCACCGTAATTATTATGAGAAAAGACTCCGAGGCACTGTCGGTGTCCTACTTGCCATATACGAACAGTTTTATCAACAGAGGATGACAGCAGATGCTAAAAATATACAAAAAAAAACAAAATCAGAAAAAATATATTGCAGGTACTAAAACCTTTGTCATTGACAGTGAACTGTGATCAAAGAAAAAAACAAAGATATCATTTATTATACTCACCCCTTTCATAGACCAGGAGAGGGCCAAGACCTCACCACTGTGTCCATAGAACTCGTACACAGGTTTCTCCATTACTCGGAAAACCTTAGGTGGAAGAATAACACAAGATGATTTTGACTTGCTCAATTTTTTTACCCTGCTGATCATCTCTTTATCCACATTAAGTGGAGTTAATTTGGAGACATGATTCAACGAAAAGTATAGACAAGAAGGATCATTATCTAAAATCTCAAATGTGTTTTGCCTCTCATCTTCCACTACCTTCCAGACACGCACTACACTGTCCTCACCGCCCGTAGCTAGGTACTGGCCGTCATGACTGAACTTCATAGTTAAGATTGAGCCTTGGTGTGCAGGGAAATCTTGTTCAGCGTGAACAGCTGACAACTCTTTCAAGTGCTTCTTATGCAAACGAACACGAACAGAGTCAACACCATTTCCATGCTTTGATTTGACTTCCCCTTTCCTATCAACTTTTCGTGCCACTGCACCTAACTTCTCGAGAAAACTACTCTTAACTTTCTTCTTTACATCCGCCAATTTGCTTGTCTCATTTTTCTTCTGCAAGAACTGCTGAACAAAAGTGGATGAACCGACAGCTTTCTGAAACTCTTCAGCTGTTACCTTTCGATCTGTGCCCACAATGCGTAGTTTGCTAAGCATTCCATCAGGACCCAATTCATCAACTAGAAACTCTGAGCCATCATCCAAATTTCTGATTCTATGCATAGGATTTTCCGACATACCATCAGCTTGTGCTGACTCCAAATCCTCATTAGTCTGACAAGACAGAAAAGAACGGCAAGACATAAATCGATCTATCAAACCTGAATGGATGGGTTCATCCTTTCCAATCCCATCTCCATTCCGCTTAAGTTCATCACAATCACCCATATCCTCACTCCCACTCGGATGCCTATTCATACTCAATCCCATCCATCTCAAGAACCTCTCACGCCGTTCATGAACAGTTTCCATGTTCTTTGTCCAGTACTCATATTTAAAACTATTAGAAACACAACAATCATCAGAGCAACCTGAACTCAAAGAACTGACCTCTTCACAAGCATCAACAAAATTATCTTCACCGTGACAATAATTACCCATCATTCTTCAATTTCAATTCAACCCATAAAAACCTAATCCAACCCAAATAAAACAACACAATCAGAAAACACAACTCTTACCCTAAACACAAAACCAAAATCTCAGCAAAAACATTCAAAAGTTCCCATTTTTATCATAAAAAACACTCAAGAATCCTAAAATCAAAACCATAATCTTAAACAAAAACCACCAAAGTTCCCATTTTTATCACAATTTACAAAGAATTTCACAAACCCCACAATTCAATCACTCGATTGAACCATCCAACACAAACATTAAGCATCATATCAAGAAAATCCCAATTTTTACCCCTCAAAAAAAAGATCTACTCTACTTCACAACCACAAAAAACAACATGGCATCAAACAAACCAATCACAATCAAAGCAAAATCAATCAAAACCAACCAATCTAATCAACCAAACAATCCAAACCCAAACACAAAACTCAATAAAGACTCAAACTTTACATAAATCTGAAAGAACCATCCAATTTTCTCACCTGGGTATTTCTGAATTATGGTCAAACACCTCCCAATAGTGCAAAAGATGAAGAATTTTCTTGTTTTATTGTTGAACAAAGACTGGTATAGTAGAAAGATTCAATGAAAAGGGGCTGAAAGAGGCGATGCTTACTAAAGAGATGAGAATTGAGAAACACCCAAAAAAGGAGAGTTCTGAGAAGAGTCCAGAGGAGTAGGTTTGAAGAGGCAAATGGGTATTTTTTTTTCTTTGTGTGTATTCTATCTATCTATCTTGTGTATATTTTTAGTACTTGTAGAAGTAGTAAATTAGTAGTGGCAGTATATTTCATTAGTCTATAACCCACATGAGTCATGACATAGGATTGTATGTGTGGTTGAGATTATAATTCTTAACCCATGTGTCCGTTTGGTATGATCAGGGGATTTTAACTCCTCGATTTATGATTAACCATGACTCATGAGGGATGTTAGTATTCTTTAGTCATCTGGACAAAGTCAAACCCAAATCAATCGTTAAAAGTAAAAAGGATTTTTCTAATATGTACCATTGTCATTGTCAGATGTTAAGCAAGTGAGATATAAGAAAGTGTAATAGATGAGTTGTAAATGTTTGATTTGTGGAAAGCTCGTTATTAATGATTGACCTCCCTGCATGCATAAAAATCTCCATCAATCAAATTTTTACAACACTTCCTTAGCATGTGCTCATGGGCACACATTAGATAAACCGAAAGTAAAAATAGAAAAAATGATATTAAACACGTGTTTAGGGGAGTTATACGAGTATGCGACAGAAATTATGAGTGTAATTATGATTTTGTTAAAAAATTAAGCTTTTACAAACTCTTTAAAATTTAGATAATTATTTGTAACTTTTTAATTTGCGCTAATAAAATAAGAAAATACTATTTTTGTAAAAATTTGATTAAATTGGTAGTCAAATTTGAGAAACGGTTTACTTCACAGATATGGGAGTTTGTTTTATTTAAAAATAAGTTTTAAAACGAAATCGGTAACAAAAATTTATCAAACTGTTTTTGTATATTTTTTTTCCGAAAATTAATTGTTTCTTTTTTATAACAACAATATCAATATCAGACTAGAGTTAAATCAAAATAATTTTATCACATATATGTTTCAAATTATAAAGAGTTTGTCCGGTCGATTAAAAAGCAAAAGATTTTGTGCATATTTGATAACAAGAAATTATGTGCCAGATTTATCTGTTTTATAGAAGAGATTACAATTATAGAAAAAATTGTAAGTTGAGATTATATTATATGTCAAATATATCTTAAATATATCTTGTGATAATATTTTTGAATAATTAAAGTGGTGTGGGTTCATTTTTATTCATTATGTAGTTTTGAAAGATTGATATTATATGTTACAAATTACAATTTTTTAAAAAAATTATAAAAGATCCTAGTTCGACAAAGAAGTTTCTTATTTTTAACAGGACACTTATTCCAAAAAAATGACCAAAATATCTTATGGAGTCGTTAAAAAGTTCGAAACGATCTTTTGATTTACTTTTTAGTATTATATCTTATAATATTTCGGACTAAATTATTGGTCAATGCATGATTCTTATGTAGTCTTGTTCCTTCCTTTTTTCTAACAGAGTGTAATTGTTACGCTCAGATTTCTGCAGATACAAAGAACAACCTTCAGTCGTCTAGAACTTTTTTCGGATCGACCTGAAAAGGAAGAGAATGCGATGAATTATTCCCTGATTCACCTCCGGTGTGAGAATCAGTATTCCAGATGCTAGTAGTTTGAGAATAGAAGAAAATAGTAGAGTGTATGAGTGTGTAGAGAGTTATTTTTGTCATGCTTCAAGATCTTATCTATATTCAACAAACATGTGCATTCAATGCTCGTCCGTTATAATGTAAATTCGGGCGCATGTTGATAATGTAACGGAGGCATTTCCGTTTGTTCAAGATCCTCCCAAACAGTCGGCCTTTTTTACCTTGTTTGGGCTTTTGACAACGTGGGCATTCGGTCTAAAGAGCCTTAACCGTGGGCCTTTGGCCGTTGGGTTTGTGATGGGCCTTTAGTCAACATGTCCCTATCTTTCGTCTCGTCTAAGGGCCAGACGATAGACATTATGCTTCGGCCCATTTTCAGGTCCGAACCCTAGGGTTGGCTTCTTTCGGTTGAGAAGTGGGGCACGTGTAAGTTGTCTTGGGGGTGGGGGCTGTTATTGATGACAACTGTCTTGGCCTTTTAATCCTGACCTTTGAATCTCAACCGTCTTTTATCCAAATCGTCCATTTTAAAACATCAGCGGTTGTACTTTTTACTTCCCAAACGTCATTTTTTGACGCCTTTACAAGGCCACTTGCAAATTCATTTCCCATCTTCTCAGGTACTTCTCCAAGCTTTTTCTCTTTTCGCAAACATTCTTTCTTTTGCATACTTGGGAAAGCAACATCCGTTAAGACAGACAATGTTAGTTCAGTGTACCCAGATCATCCCATTCCAGTTTCTCGTCATCTAGAAATCAATAAGTTTTTTTTATATCTTTAAAGAATTTTATGCCTGCATGTTTTTTTCTTTTCTTGCTTGTTACCATGCGCAGAGAAAGAGAGTGGAGTGGTGGTTTTCGTGTTTTATCCTTTTTATGCGTATTTCGTTGGGTTTTAGTTTTAGGCTCATTTTTGGTTTCTCAGGGTAACTTCCTTTTTACTGGGTGCCTGTTTGGTTTAAAGATGGTATGCGAGGTGTTCTTGGGCAAGAACTTCCTTCGGATATTCTTGCCTTAGAACATCCTTCGGGAACCTACACTTGGCATTTTTCCAGTCTTCTGTTTAAGGGCCGTTTGTTTGATCCAGGGACATGTACTCGATCCTTTTTTTTCTTTTCTCTTTTCGTCTTTTGCAACCCGTCCAAGTACATGGACTAAATAGTCCCTTTATTTTCGAATACAAGGACATGGACTTAATGAATACTCTAGCGGGAAACCTCTATCTCTCGACATGAACGGACAAGGCGAAGGTTTTTCGGCTCCATTACTTCGTACCCAGCTGCCAATAACCTCCAGAGATGCCTAAATCAATGGTAGAGGAATTGTACGATGTCTACAATATCCCTCATTAGTAGTCTGCTTATTTGACGCAGACGATGACGAGAGAATCTTCGACACTCCAAATGTCACGGAGGGGTATGAAGATCGTACGGTCGGCATTTTCCAAGCCGCTTTCAAGTGTGGCTTCTGAGTGCCCTTACTTAAGAGTCCGAAGCACCTATTCATGCAGATAGGCATAGCCCCGGGGCAGATGGCCCGAAAAGGTTCATCTATATAAACTGCTTTCAGAACTGATTCCTGCAGGTTGGGTGGAACCATCCACTCACCTTTTTCTTGTTCCATTACTATTTTCTTAAGAACCCGAAGAGTGCCAACTATTATACCATCGCCTGAAGGGCAGGTCGGGCAGATTGGACGACCACCAATTCGATTAATAAGACTACTCATACCCATTGGTATTTTATTAACGGATTGAAGATGGCTAAGTTTTTGGTATGGTGGGAAGTCGATTCGACCAAACTTCTCAAGCCAAATTTGAGTGACGAGGAGGAAGACCGGTACGGAGCCTTAGTTAAGGCTGTTGTGGCTAAACTCACATTTGCTGAGTACTGGAGCTCCGATTGGTTTTTTGGTTTATGGGGTGAGGGTAAATCATTTTTTTCCTTTCGTTCCTTATTTATGTTCATAGTTTAGTGCCCTTATTTTTTTCATTTATTTATACTCGTCTGATTATTTTTCTGTTTCAGGTTCAGTGTCTTCTATGTAGGCCTTGCTGGAGAGGAAAAGGGTGAAGGCAACAGAAAAAAAGGTTGTCGAAGAGGCCGCTATACTGAAGGCGGCGGACCCCTCAGGCGAAGGGGAGAGGCATTTAGGGAGCCCGAGTCTAGCCAATAGGAGCTTCATGTTTCGGTTGAAATTGCTGGAGACGGCCATGACGACTAAGAGACTGTCGCCGAAGAAATGATCAATAAGCGGCAAATGGGTCAGGATGGGGCCGTTCAGACGTATGTTCCCAGATTGGTCGTACTTATGAGCAACCATATGCTATATCTATCTTTTAACGCCATAAAGGAGGTGGCTCCGGATTTGTGCCAATGACTACAGCTTACGGTCGATCGGACCCTTTATGTTGTTGCTACTCCAATAGAGGCATGTACGGAATTCATGACCTTCCTCTCCCTTGTGTGTTTTTTATTTATGTACTTGATTTATTGTTCCGCTCAATACTCTTCTTAGGGCTGTAATTTGAGTCGAGTCGAGCCGAGTTCGAGTTTTTTACAGTCGAGTTCGAGCTTTTTTTTGTCGAATCGAGCCTGAAAATAATCGAGTCTGAATTGTGTGTTCGAGCTCGGCTGGGGTAATATACGAGCCGAGTTCGAGCAGTTCGCGAGTTTTTGAACTTAAAGAGTTTTTTAAAGAGTTTTCAAGTTTAACGAGTTTTTAACGAGTTTTCGAGTTTAACGAGTTTTTAACGAGTTTTCGAGTTTGTCGAGTTTTTTCACATATTTTCGAGTTATCGAGTTTATCGAGCCTACGAGTTTATCGAGTTTTTAACATGTTTTCGAGTTATCGGGTTCTTATCGAGTTTTTCGAGTTTTATTTTTACCTTCGTAAAAATATTTCTGTTTTGAAATTTTGACTTATAATTTAAAAACATTAGTTTCACTATTAATAACAATAAATAATTGTTCAAAATAACATACATGTGTCCTGAGGTAAATCTAACAACATATTCAAATACATGTATAAACTAGAAAACAAATAACAACACATTTGTTAGTATAATTTTTCAAATCATCTATTTTATTAATTTTGTTTAACTCTATCTTCATATTTCTTAAAAATGTACTTATTTTTCTATATTGTATATTGTATATCTTATATATATGATAAATAAAGTAAAATGATAATTTTATTATTGTTGGGACTCGGGGGAGAAAAGTAATTTTTATCTTTTTTAAAACAAAAGTACGCAATAGACATTAAATCATTAATAAATAACAATTATAAAAATAATAATTTTAATTAATAGCAATACATCATAATAAAACTTTTTTTGGTGTAATTTATATCGTAGTTGTATAATATACCTATTAACTTATCACTAAATTGTAAATTTAGATCTAATTAGCTGACATCTCAATAAGAATTTAGACAACTATCAAAAGTATGAATCAAATTTATAATAAAATATCAATATAGTAGTAATACATTATTACTATAAAGGACCGTTAGATTTTGAAATAAATGATAACTTTTAAATCTAAAATAAAGGAATATTCTATAGATTCTTGATGTAAACAAAAAAATAGAAACCCTATATTGAATAGATTATTTGATGTAAAATTCGTAACTGTCCTTTTTATTTTAAAATAAAATTAAACGAAACTCGATAACAACTTACTTGCTTCAACTCCAACTTGATTCTTTTTTGTTTTACTCTTTCAAATTAATAAATTCTTATTTTTCTATAAAATATTAATAATTGAGCCGATTGATGTTTGTAGATTCTCGTATATTCTTTTTTGTATACATGTGATAAAGTGATAAATGCTATAAAGATTAATATATAGTTGATTACAAGGATCCTCATTTTTATATGCTAGATTCATGTTTGATTATTTATACCCATGTCACAGCCTCTCAGGTGTGGTGTACCCTTAAAGAAAGACATAAGTCATATTAATAATATAAGTAAAATAAAATATCATCAATCACTTAAATAACAAATAAAAATAGCATCAAGTTATATTAATGGAAAAAAATAAAAAATAGAAAAACATAAGTAATATTAATAACATAAGTAACAACATATATAAAAAATAAAAATATTAATGAAATATAAAAAAATTAACCGAGTTCAAGTTCGAGTCAAGTCGAGTTCGAGTTTATCGAGTCGAGTTCAAAAAAACTCGGCTCGGCTCGAGTTTTTAATCGAACCTAAAATCTTGTTCGAGCTCGAACTCGATAATGAGTTCGAGTCGAGTCGAGCCGAGTTAATCGAGTCGAGTTCGAGTCGAGCTCAAAAAAGCTCGGCTCGAATTACAGCCCTAACTCTTCTTTCATTCGGTTTCACCTTTTGCCTTATTTTATTTCAGGCTACTTTTTGGGTCGCTATTATCACTGACGAGGTGCAAGATATGAATGGCCGAATGACTAAGGTAGAAGAGTTGGAACGAAGAGTCACAACTGTCAAGAGGAGCTTAGGAGGGTCCAGATGCAGAACGAGGCCCTAACAAGTCAGGAGAGTTTGCTAATTGAAGATAGGCAGAGGCTGGGAGCGGACTTTGGGAGGGCGAACAACCGAACAGATGGGAGGAGCGCTCAGTTGAAGAGATCTCGGAAGGAGCTCCGAAAGATCATGAATAATCAAATATTGATGATTCCAGTTCGGCGCCTACTACATGTTGGAAAAGGCTCATATATGGGCTCGGTTGGGACTGTAAGCAACACCCAAACGATACACTTGAGGACCCTATCGGTCGAACTGGCGGCAATGAGCCTCTCCGGGTCTCTTCCGGAGAGGGTGAGGAACTTTCAGACAATTAATTTTGTCTTACAATTTTATTTTCGGATGTTCATATTTTTGCCTTCGGGCCTTTAACTTTAGTGGCCTTCGTGCCGTTTATATTTAATTTCATCTTTGACTCTTTTCCGTTTTAACAAATTTTCTTTAATTGTATCTTTTGCTTTTCCTATTATATTGCATATTTGGCTTTTCCTATGCATTAGAAATTAATTAGTATCGTTTTAACCTTGCATACTTCCGCCTCAAGTATTGAAGGGACAAGGGCTTTTTCTTCGAAAATTATAGGAAATTGATTCGTCTCCTTTCCGAAGGATATGTCATTTATCTTGAAGACTTGAAATGAACTATCTTTTTCGGGCATTCCCTCATATATGTGTGAGGCGAGCGCATGAACTATCTTATTTAGGTAGCTCTTAGATAGGTGTTCGCTCGTCCTTTCATTTTGCAGAGGGACGAAGGGATTATCTACTTTGGGGTAGCCTCCGAATAAGTCCTCGTTCGCTCATTTAAACTTCGTTTGTTCTTACGAATCATTCGTAAGTAATGCTTAGACAATGTGAGCAAGAGGGTGAATGCTATTATCTTTTTTGGATAGCCCCTAGATAATGTTTATTCGTTCTGTCTGTCTAGCCACTTAAAAAAAGTAATTTTGAATGGCGTGCACGTGGGGATGAAGGACATTATCTTTTTCGGGATAGCCCCTGGATAAATGTTAATTCGTCCTCTTCGGGCGTCAGTTCTAAATACATTTAAATTGATTGTGTGCGCAAGAGAAGTGCATATTTATTGATGATTCTTCATTCATTACACATTTTGCAATTTTAGGTAAGAAAAATATAAAGCTTAAATGAAATACGGAAAATTTTCTTACTGGTAGTATTTCCGAAGTCGGCTTACATGCCACATGTTTTTGATTGCCTCCCCAGATAAAGTTTTCAACTTGTAAGTTCTTGGGCGAACGACCTCTGTAATTTTGTAAAGCCCCTCCCAATTCAGCTGGAGCTTTCCTTTCTTTGTTGGCAGGGATGCAGTCAGTTCTTCCAGGACAGGGTCTCATATTCCGAAAAATCTTTTTTTTTATGCCCGAATCATAGTGTTGTGCGGCATGTAGTAAATACTTCAAAAAATTTTTTGTAGGTCGCTTATCTTTCTTCTTCGAGTAGATCTATGTTGACCTTTAGGCCGAAATCATTATTTTTCATGTTGTGGACCTTACTTCGGTAGGAATCCAAGCCCACTTCCACAGGACCACAGGTACTAAGGCGTGTGTGTCATATGCTAATCTGAAGCGATTTTCTCTTGTAGAGAATGTTGGGGTCGTTCGGTAAGCCCACAAAACTCAGGGAAGTTCATCTTCCCACTTCCCCTTGCCATCGCCCAACCTCCTCTTTATGTCTTGAATTTTTTTTTGTTGCCAGTTTCGATCGCCCCGTTTCCTTGGGGATGAGCGACTGAACTAAATTTCTGTTGAATTCAGAAGTGATGGAAAAATTTTCTGAACTTGTTGCCCACAAATTTTGTGAACTTGTTGCCCACAAATTAGGTACCGTTGTTGTCTGAGACACACACCTTCAAAATCCCGAACTTTAGAATTATTTGTTCTAACATGATTTTTTTGGCAGCCTATTCGATTATGGAGGACAGAGGTTTTGCTACTATCCACTTGATCAAGTAATCAATGGCTTCTGAAATTTTATTATATTATTCTATATAAATTAATAAAGAAAAAGAATTCTAATATGAACAAATTAAAAAAATAAAATATGAACAATTATGTTCATATTAGTTCAATAAATATTTTAGAAAGAACTTAAGCTTTACACATGGAATAAGCTAGTTAAAGGACCGTTAATTTAACTCGTTTAATAGAGTATTTAATAATTATAATTATTCTCTTATTCGATTAACAATTAATTATATAATAAATATATAATCAAAATCATTGAGATTTAGGTTAAAGATCACAATTAATTTTACCCTCTTACTAAATCTCAATAACACTTAATCAATATAAAAATAAAATATTCTGAATTATTTCGATTGTCTTTTTAAGAACACGCATATATAGTATATATACCATATATAATATAAAATCCTTGTCACGAGCGTGTAGCTATTGAACTTATGGACTCTGGCACTAGCACAGTTCAACAACTATATATAAATGGTCAACTGTAATATCCCTAAATCCATCAAATTGTCGGTAACCTTCTCTTGAACCCTATTCTATTCTATTCCATTATATTCTATTATATTCTTTGCTTCATTCGTCCGTTATGCCCACCATATCGCCACAACATCAACACCGGATTACTACTTAGTACTTGTTACTTCTAGGCGGTGTTAAAAATTTCGGAAATCAGAATTATTCAGTTGAGTTATCGATTTTCGATTTATTGGACGATTTTTAAAAAATCAGATGATTTATCGGCGATTTATCAAAAATCTATCAAATCGGACAAATATTTTTAAGTAATTTATCGACGATTTTTAAAAAATCGGCCGATTTTTATAATAGAACTTCTTAGACATGTATATTGTATTTATTAAATTACATTATTATGAATTGGTCGGCACACTTTTAACAAGTGGACGTTTAATTTACGTTAATATTAACTAATTTAACGTGTATAATTATGTTCTTCAACTTTTTGTTATTTGATTATGTCTAATAAAACTTTTAAAATTTTGAAGTTTTTTCATAAATATCAAAGTTATAAACTTTTTACGAAAATACTTTCAATTTTTAAACATATGTGCAGAAGTACATTTCGGCAACTTTAAAAATATTTTGCAATAAAGTTTGAATTTGGATTTTAAAAAAATATTTATGAAAACATGTTTTGCAAATTTACAACCTAAAATGCAATATAAATACAACCCGAAATATAAAAAAACAGTTGCGCAATTCTAAATATATGCACCTATTATGCAACATCATATTTTTATAAATTTTTACAGAATGAAATAATATTTTTATAAATATTTTTAAAATCGGTTAAATCAAAAAATTATTTTTGATTAATCCCAATTACAATTTTTCATTAATAACCTTATCTTGTTGCAATTACACGTGTGTTGAAAAAGCCATCGCTTAGTTAAGAAGCAAATGCACCCTTCATGATGTATGTTGTAATTATTTAAAACAACTCATAAGACATTAAAATCTTATAATCACAATAGGTTGGAAATTTATGGAGCAGTGGTTGAAGATTTCTTTATCAGCTTTATTCAATTTTGTCATAGCGCGCAGTATTTGATAGACTTGAATTCAACGGTCTAAGTTGTATCAAAGACCCCTCCCCTCTCAATATATCAAAATTCAAATGCAACAAAACAAAACAAGAAACAAAATAAATGAAAAAGAAACTTCGTCCATTTTCTTAACTACTGTTTTTGGTTTGGAGTGACGTTTATTATAATATATTTATTTCATTTTTTTGTTTACATATTAGTTATTCTATAAATTATATTTATAAGAGAGACGTCTTTTGAGTCAAAATGTTTTATAAACGCTCTTTGCATTTCAATAGTTACTGCAAATAACTGGAAAAAAAAACTTATGTCGAGTATATAATAGATTTAACAAATCTATAGAACTACTGTTTTATATGTATTTTGAGTGTCACAGATTTCGAAAATCGGAATTAGTCGGTTGAGGTACTGATTTACGATTTATTGGACGATTTTTAAAAAATCAGATGATTTATCTGCTAAATCGTCAATCGAACAAATATTTTTGACAGATTTTGAGCGATTTATCGGCGATTTTTAAAAAATCGGCCGATTTCTATAAGAGATATATTTTCAGTGAAAACAATTAAGAATTATTGAAAATTGTAATTTTTGGGACAAATTTGAAAAACGTTTTGCTATATTTACTTAATTTTACTTCTTCTTTTTTGGACGGAAATTCAAATTACTGCTATTTATTTGTCTCTAACACATGAACATACACTCACAAATTTTAAGCTAATTAAAAAATGACTAGTCTTGTTTTAATATATATTTTTTGAAATATTAGGTCCTCCGTAGTTACACTTTTTTAGAGACGATATTTGAGCATATACATACATTAGTTTTAAAATTCATTGTTCAAAGCAACAGTGGCACAATGTAGTACCGGCAAGTGTGGCAAATGTTAATGACTCGATAATCTTGAAATTAGGAACAATACGACTGTATGATCTATGGACCGGTGTAGTCGTGTTGCTACCGCGTGCCATGCATAAACAACTGTAGGATGGTTGACATTAATAAGTGGATTCAGAAACAGCTATAACGAAAGGTCAATTTTATACCTACATATGCCAACAATGGATCAATCGACGTTTATTGTTGGGGCTGTCGAATAATTACTGATTACACGATCCACAAGAGTCTGCATGCCAACAAATTATAAGCCAACTTTATCCCTGTATATATAAATACTGGTAGATTAATGAATACATCGCATAGTGGTGCCAAAAGATTGAAAACGCCAGACTATTCATTCATCAATTAGGGTATGGGGTTCACCCATACTCCCATCATCCTCACTTCTTTGTCCTCGTGAACCTTGCAGGTTCATGTTGGAGTTGTACTTGTCATATACATTCATATATCTCACATAACGCGTAAATATTGTTGAACATAATATACTATTCTTATAACATTTTTCGGAGAATTGATTACATAACATGATATCAGAACTCAAAGTTCTTGAAGAATTTTAACTTGGACATTATATGCCATGTTATGTGTTAAATACTTTCTAGGGTTAATTAGGTCACTAAAATCCCATGTAGTAGCTAGCTAGTTTTCCATACAAAATGCCTGGATAGATAGGAGTTATATATATACATAGTTCGAACTTAGTTGCAATGATCATTTCTCTTTGCTCAATTTTTATTTTAATAACCAATCTAGTGATTTCCAACTACCCAATTATTAGTTCACAACATCACTTATAATTAATTAGTTGCAATAATATAAGTCATATTTTATTCGTTCTTAAAGAAAATTCGGTGCATAATATAAGTAGTAGAACATGCGCATGAAACAAGTTCCAAGAGACAACTTTTATACTCCAATACATGTAGTTGACAGCTTCTAAAACATGTGCTTGGGTGACTTATAACTAAGATGTTTAGATGATTCAAGAGAATTTATTCTGAAAGTATATTTGAGGAGCTAACAGAAACGTATATATGCATACATATATCTAGTTCTAATCTACATGCTACTTGTTAAGAGGCCATGCATAGTTTGTCCAAGAAAAAGGAGACACCCATACCTTTAATCTCAAAGAATGAATTTAGTAGTACTGCTTGAATTCTTATCTACACTCTGGGCGTTTCAGATACATGTCTCTTAACTAGGGACACTTTTATCTAGATTCTTGAGCAGTCGTTAGCAGATACTGCTATAGTAACAGTTTCTGTCATGGATAAATTTGACAGATATGTTAGATAGACGTGGAGTACAGTGTTCCATATATTAATATTTATTTTTACGAATTGTTGTGGAATGCATGTCGTTTTAATGGCGATATGTTGAATGTTTTGCAGCAGTCATAAACATACTCACACGATTTAATCATATAAAGTTCGAATTCTCGACATCACGTGAACAAAACGATACCAGCAATACCAAAAGTTCTCAGGTAACACTAATTCACACGCATTGCTCATATACATTATCTATGAGACTAATTATATAACTGTAGAATTGAAAGCTTTCTGTTTTTTCCCCTTTTATTTACTTGTACAACACTACAGCTAATCTTTAGTCTTTTTGGTTGATCAGAAACTTATCTTTACAATCAAAAATTTAATCTAGCTATTAAGAATACTTTCTTCAGTTTAATCAACCACCGACCATTACATCAAGATAGGTCGACGTCAATGGATCGGGTTTGGATTGGATCGGCCTAAATCCATATTCATATCCATTTATTTTTTGGATTCGGATCAGATCGGCTCCGGATTTTTTTTAAGCCGATCCATATCCGGATCCGTTCGGATCGGATATCTGCTCTATTTATATATATTTATTTTTTTAACTTAACTTATTACAAAATTTATTTATAATTTACAATTTCAAAGAAAATTATAATACAAGTAGAATACAACGAAATTCAAAGATAAATTACAAGTTGAAATTCGCTTTTTGAAATAAACATACCCAGTTGTACAGTATTTTAATGCTAACTATGAAAAAATTGATGTTACAAAATGGAAGTGTTATATGAGTTGAGATTTTGGGTTATGCAGCTCTGAAAGTAAAAGAACTAAAGTTATAGAAATGGATTGTACGTTTGAGACTGAACGAACCAAATATAGATAATGGAATTTGACTCGAGGATAATATGTTACAAATTAGAATTATTAAATATATATATATATATATATATATATATTCGAATCAGATTATTAACGGATCGGATTGGCCTAAATCCATATCCGCTCCATTTATAATCGGATATTTCTTATCGGATCGGATCCCGGATCGGATTTTTAATAGGTCGATCCATATCCGCTAAAATGACTTCGGATCAGATCGGATCGGATCGGATTTTTGCTCCATTGACATGCCTAGGTCGACCATGTCCTATTTCACTTCGTTTATAGCTGTATATATCACAGGCAGCAAGCTTTATTATTCCATCTCTTTAATTTAGAAAATTGATAAATAAGCTCATCGTTTTATTATTTAATCTTCAAATTTCAAATTAGGTCATTTTTATTATACATTTACCCATGATTTTAATAAGTGAAATTCATTAAATTTGTCTTCATCATAAATAATTATATAATTTACAAGATATTGGGAGTTTAAATAGTAATTTTTGAAATTTATTTATCAATTCCCTTAATTTTTAGTTTTGTACTGCTTTTAAGACTCGTTAACAAAAAAATATCAAATCATCAACTTGACAAAAAATAATGGTAAGCGGTAACCCCGCATATTAAAAAAGTGAAATGTGTGAATTAGTAAGTACGTACTTTCTCAATTTTAATAAATTCTTTGAATTTGAGTATTTGACACGTATTTTAATATTTTTATCTGTTATGATTATATAAATTATTTTAAAAATCTTTTTCGTTGGAATAAAAATAAAATATTAAAAATTTTATTAAATTTTTTAAAAATAAGTTATGAAACTATAATAAATAAGACGAACTCTCCTCTGTAAAAGTTAAAAACACCATGAATCCAAACATGAACATAGATTACAACAAATCCTAATGGGTGTGACGAATTTTCTTATGAGTTGACACAAGCACTGTTTTTGTTGGCTGGAATATAACCTTTTGATCAGACTTGAAAAAAGGTGGGGTTAGCGTAAACTTGTGACAACTGACAAGAAACAAGAACAACTAAATTCAATTAGTAGGTGCTTTTGAGCATGGTAGAAAAAAGTAGATACAGACATGGTAGTAAATCCGTGTAGCAAGACGAAATAGGACAAGCATCTGAAAATAATAAGTGGGGTTCTAAACTGCTGGTTGTTTCCATGCCTGAAAGAAGCTTGTACAACTGATGGGGGCATGAATGGACGCCCATCATCCCCCATCTATTTTAATTCTGTGGGAATCTACTACTGAACCATCTACAGTTCCTGGCTATTAATTAAATAACCAAGTCCTCTATGTCGACAATGACATATCATATCATGTTTTTTGAATTATTATTAGAGCCGACAATTTTGAAGTATGACACGTAAGCATATGAACACAAGACATGAATAATTAATATTTAAATTTGAAAATTTGTTATACGAACATAAAAATACACGAAAAAATATAAATATTATTATTTTTGGATTTAGGTTTTCGATATAAGTACACGACACAAAATTTAAATACCAAATATGAAACACCTATTCTATATAACATATATTGATACTAAAATATATTTTATTTATTCTTAACTTAGTACTTGAAATTTATGTTTTTAATTTCATTTTGATTTTGAATAATTTGTAGTTTCTTGTTTTACAAGAATATTTTCACTTATTTTATTTATTTTGTATTCAGAACTTTGTTGTTTACTATCCTAAACTATCCAATTATTTATTGTTTTTTTTCACAAATAATTCCTGTACTTTAGTATACTAAACGAGTAAAAATGAATATATTAGTTCTGAATTAGTGTCATTAAATTGGTACACAAATACAAATTCGGGCCGAATTCTGATTTAACGTTTAATACACGAAAGTACACATAATGTTGGCAGGTCTAATTATTATATACAAGAAAATTTACAAAGTGTAAGTTGGGAGTACTATAGTTGTTAAAAGGTGCAACAAATCTCTATAAACGACCAATGAATAATTTTGAAATTCGAGAAAACTAATTTATTTTGTTGAAATTATGTGTTGAACGAGATTAAAAATACAATCATTTTAGGACTTTCTTCAAAAGTACCCATTTTGCGATTTTTCTTATGCAACCTGAAATGCAATTGCTTTTTAACCGTGGTATAATCTCCTCGTATGCAAACTTTATCTTTTTTTTCAAAAATAATTAAAAAGTTGGGGATCTTTTTTATTCCTAAATTTTGTTACATTTAAATTGGGGGAAAAAATTCTAATAGATGCACGTCGGGTAACAGAAGGGCCTCGAGCCTTAAACTCTTTTTGGGCTAAAACATCACCAATTCTAAATTTCTAACCATTCGTAGCAACTCAGAAAGAGTCGACAAACATCAACCTAAAACTTGGGCTTCACTTGCCGGGCCAGCCCAAATTAAAACTAAAACACAATATTTTTCATATGGTGGAACATGTATCACACATGTTTGAAGTAACAAATCAATTCAAAAACTTTAGTTACTGCAGATATCATCCTAATTCCGTTGAGGTTGACCGTATTAATAAAATAATGAAATTATACCAAAAAAAGGTTACCGTACTTATTTAGTTTTTATACATAACAAACTGTATTTTCAAGAAGAGTAGTGCTAGATTATCCAAATATATTCCCTAAAAATTTTACCATATAACGTGGCTGACATATAGCTTATTTTAATTCGTGGGCGTATATTAATGCAAGCGGGGTCTTATTTTATTATTAGGAAGGTTAACAACTATTTATGTGACACATCATATTTGGGGAAATTTTTAGGGTAAAAATTTGTGAACTTTAGAATTTTCCTTCCAAGAACATTGATTTAAATCTTACGATAAAATTCTACCGACTAATAATAACTGTTATTTTATTTTTATTTCGTCGCCAGATGTAAACTTACAAAATACCCTCTTTCCAAATTTGTTAAGAACTACTATTGTTTATAAGAAAGTGGCAAGTTCACATGAAAAAATATGACATTGACTAACAAGGAAAAATCACAATTCAAACAATGCACAAATTTTCAAATGTTTGATTTGATATTTCAGAACAAATTTCCAAGCATTGTTATAGGAACAAATTTTGATTGAAATGAGTTTTCCCTATTTACATACAAAATTCACGTGTTAGCACAAGTCAAGTCAAAAGATGATGTTAAGATGAATGTTAATACTATAATATAGCACTCGAAGTAAAAAAAATAAACTCCCGTATGATATTAAACTTGGGGTTAAAATAGCAAAATATTATATCTAATACTAAATATAAAATTAAGTATAGATGATTCTCTAATTGTGATATAAGTATGCAAGTATTAAAATGAATTAACAATATAATAGTAATAAACTTTAACATTAGATAACTGATATATGGGTGAGTTCTATGGAGTCCACCTTTTTATCGGAGTCCTCGGAGTCCATCTACGTTCTGCAAATAAAATATATTGTAAAACGTGTTATTTTGCAAAACATGTTACACAAATAGCATAACTTCAACAAAATCATGCAAATCTCATATATTTACGGTACAATATGTATGTTCTGCAATATGTTCTGCAACATGAACATTTATGTTCTGCAAACTAAACATGTTTTGTAGAATATATATTTTTGCAATGTTCTGCTTGTAAAATGTATGCAATCTACAAGATTTTTGATAGAATAGTGATGTTTGTCGAAAAATAATATGTTTTGCAATATTTTAAGCTATATTTTACTTGCAGAACATATATGGACTCCGAGGACTCCAATTAAAGGTGGACTCCATAGAACTTTACTCTATATATATAGGGAATACTCTAATAGAAATCAATATTAGAATATAAACTAGAAATATATATATATATATATATATTTAGTGTTATTTTACACATATAATAATTGGAAGATAAGTTGTATTTTGATATCAAAAAATATATTTTTGTTTCAAATTATATCAATAATTATATGTATAAGCTAATTGTATTAACATAACTAAAATCACAAGCATTAATTTTTTATTGAAATGAGTTTCATGTATTAAAATAAATAAAAATTCACAAATTTTAATTATTGATTGAAATAATCTCGTGTATTCATACAGATAATATCAATGAAAGTATTTTATCTTAAAATTGAATACAAAAGTTTCTATTCACTTTTTATTTGCAGTTGGGACTTCCGTTTAACTCCCAAACTGTGGCCTTTATATCACTTCGTAAGCATGTACGAAGTTACGAAACACAAGTATATTATTAAGAAATGAAAAGGAGATTAGTCAATTAAAACCTCAAAGGTTTGTTCGAGAGGAGCAATCATGTCACGCAAGAGGGATGGAGAATTATACGTGTGCGTCGGCCGGGACGGTGCTAAAACTAAATACTATCTCCCTCATGTGACATTATATACGTTCATTATTTATATATATTTCGAAACTTTTATAAAATATATTTTTTTATTTTTTTATTAAAGTTTAAATATAAAATTTTTATTTAGAATTTTGTTTAGAAATAAATATTTTTGAGTTATATTTTAAATAAGTATTTAAAAACGTGTCAAAAATTAATATATAAAATTTAATAGGATTGAGGGATACTATATACAGTCGAATATAGATAAATAAATATTTAATAAATAAATAAATTTGTTAAATAATTTTTTTTGATTCTAAAATATTAACAATAATGTATTTTTCATCTTAAAAATGAAATAACCAAAATTAGGAAATAAAATATTTGGATTTCAAAAATATTTATTTAGAGTGATTTAAGTGCACTCATGGGATAGGTAGAATCATGGAGGAGCCTGCATGCGTAGAGTTCACTACAACCCAGCTGGGACCCACCACTTATTTGCACCGCCCACAGGCCACAACCCTT
Organism: Apium graveolens; assembly: GCF_009905375.1. NCBI lineage: Eukaryota > Viridiplantae > Streptophyta > Magnoliopsida > Apiales > Apiaceae > Apium > Apium graveolens. The sequence continues at coordinate 10,180 of NW_027417538.1, read as the reverse complement.
CAAATTATCCCCCACCACCCCAATTTCCTCTACTCGAGCGGGCCCACTTGGCTCCACCGACGGCCACATTTCGGCGACGGCCGGTTTTATACTTTGTTTTGGATTATAATGTCAAATGAATTGACTATTGTGGTTTGTGGGTGCTGCAGTCTGCAGATGCTCGAACTATAAATAAGGTGCATGCATGCTTAGTTTTACTAGAGTTTCTTGTTGTGACTGGTTTTGCCGAGGTCAATTACAATTTTAGGTCCCATTATACTAATTTATCTATCTCATTCAATTCTATATATTGATTTGACAGACTTTTTAATATTTTTTTAAAACATAATTTTATAATATTTTTCAAATATTTTTTTAATAAAAATTTTATATTTAAACTTTTATTAAAAAAAAATTTAAAAATATTATAAAATTATATTTTATAAAATCTCAAAATACATACAAATAGTGGATATAACGGTACGGAGGGAGTATAGTATTCAGCCGGTTTTATTGCTTTGAAGTTCCATGGTCTAGTAAAAAGAAGATGGTACTATGCATGTACTTTGAAGGTTTTTAGGCCTCCAGCATTGGACAGTTTTGATATAAGAATTTAAATATGAATTACCAACTGATCCAAATTTATGATGAACTCTAATAGCGTGATGATCCAAATTATTTTTTACATATTATAATACGTAAATATATTATTAAACTCTTTATTCTTACATTTTATATTTAAACATGAATAACTATTTATATTATGGCATGTCAGTGCTGTTCCTTGGTTCTTTGTTGATATATACTTAAATTAGCAAAAAAAAAAACTATTTATATTATATTAAATAAATTAATTAAATAAAAAATAATTTTTTATTACACTTAAAAAATATTAAAATTATAGACTAAATTAGCTAAAAATATTTTAATTTCATTAATTAACATCTAAAATATCATTAACATTCATTAATTAATCACAAATTAATTTTAAATCTAATAAACTAAAATTATAAAAGTAATAGAATCATTATTTTATATTAAAGTAAATTTGGATCGTGACTGATCCAAATTTGAATCACCATTTGGATCATTGTTGGAGAAGAATCTAGGATAACCTGCCTAAATTTGAATATTTGTATTGCCCTTATTATCATATAAATCTCAAGTGTATGAAATTTTCATTATAAACTGTAAACAAGGCAGGCATCTGACCTCTAATGACGGGCAATATTCTTACTAATCATCAACTAATATTGGTTAACGATCATCATCACTCGTTGTATCACAATTACATGTAATGTAATGCAATGTTTTTAATTTCTAGACAAATAGGCTATTATGAAAAGTGCTGTCCTGCTAAAAATGATCCATTATTATTTTATGTAATTGACAAGGGCCTATTTAAGAAATACTCCCCTAAATGTTTATTTACTAGACCCTAGTCGCCCTCAATAAAATTATTAAGTGTATAAAAATTGGCTATTGGCTAATGACTGATATAGATTTCATTTCAATTAGATTGTTTGTCATTACACGATTACAGACTAGTTTCAAATAATATATAAAGTAAAAGATAATAAGTCTATTTATTACTATTTTATTAAATTTATATTTCACCTCCGTTTGATATTGTTGTTGCATACAGTTACAACAATTTTTTGTTAAAAAATTGTCAGGATTGTGTTTGGTAAATTTTGAAAGCTGCCGGATGAAAGAACGTTTTTGGTCTAAAACGTGATATTAGCAAAAACATGTTCCCGTGATTTTGGAAAAAGTTGTTTTCAGTTTTTACACTAAATAGTTATCAGTTTCAGCATCAAACCTTCTAAAAAATATTATTTTAATATATTATATTTCTTTATATAAATTAAAAAAATTATCAAATAATAGTGACAACATTTTTTTCTCCAACACTTTTTTTCACAGCATAACGGTACTTAACAGGACTCTCAAATAGAATGTTAAGCCGAGAACACCGCAGTGCACTGCCATGATATATACAGGCACCACCACCCACAACCACAAGGCCACAATTGCATGATGTAAGGTCTACTACTAGTTGCTGCAGTTCCTATTTGCTACCGCTAGTGGGCTACATTTATAAAATAAAATATATAAAACAACGTTTATTCTCCACCAAATCAAGTGTCCATGTATTGTAACGATGTCCACATGCACCAAATCAAGGAGGGTGCACATAAGGGGTCATTTGTTAACCCCAGAACCATACTCAAATTAGTGAACCAGGCCTGAATCATCTGTTCAGATTGTTTGATAAAAAATTTTGTTGGCTGAACGAGTCAAGAATTTAACTGAACGACTCCTTCAAAAAAATATAGCTGTACGGTTCATATAAGCTTAAGTTTTCTCAAGTGATATCAAAGAGTAGACCATAATGCAAAAGTATAATATATTTACATATAATACATAAATGATTTCTTTATAAAATTAAAATTTCATGCCATATATTAATTTTTATTTAAATTATACTTATATTTTTAGTTTTTAAATATGTTTATATTCAAGTAATTATGTGGATTTTAATATGAATACATTTGTCTTAAATTTGTTTAATAATTTTAAATTAAACTTCCAATTATATTATTTTTTATGTTAAGACTGAAAATATGTTTACTCTTTAAATGAATAATATTATTCAAAATATATTGGTGTTTTCCATTATTAAATTGTCAAAATACGTGTAAATTGTTATTTGATTATTAGGATTAAAATACATATTAATTTTTACATATATGTAAATCAACAAATATTAGCGTTCAGAAATTTTCATATTTATTTACAAAACAGGATTAACAGTCCAGCATTCAGATTATCAATCATTCGGAATGTTTAATTGTGCAGAAAAAATGATTCAGATTTAACAAATGACCACTAACACTTTTGAATTCTATACGGTAACTGATCTGCATATTAGTTCGAGTATAAAACTTCAGTTAAATTTAGCTTAAATTACCGATTAATTGTTCTTAATTAAATTTGATTGATCTGCAAAATCATCATTTTTAAAACGAATTTAACAATAAAATCATATTTAACTAAATTTGATCATATAAATATGACGTACTGTATTTCATGTTATATCACTGCAATATACTACATAATTTAAATTCAACCAGCTACGAGAAGCAGAAAATCATCAGAAAAATGATGATTATTTGTGGAGGTTTTCGCAGAAAGATCCCCCAGTAGAATTTGAGCTATTGTATTTAGACTTTATTGCTTATTGTATATTTCTATTACATGTACCGATGAGATGTGTTGCATTACCATTCTGTATAATATTATACTCTTTCTGTTTCATTTAATTTTATATGTTAGTTTTCATCATGTTTGTCAAAATTTATTTAAAACATAACTTCATAATATTTTTAATTTTTTTTTTCTGAATAAAAATTTTATATTTAAACTTTTTTCAAAATTTATTTTAAAAAAAAAATATTATCAAACTATATTTTATAAAATTCTCAAAATACGTGCAAATACTAAATATATAGAATGTACTGAAGCAGTACCGAATCCTTTTACACCGTACCAGATGGACACATAAAGTAGACAAGCACATAAAGCACACAGACACACACCATCTAAACACATTCTCTCTTTTTCTGCTTTTTAAAGCCACTTGCAGGAGAAGTGGTGAAATTTCTCTTCTTCTTCACTCTCCCCTCATCTGCTACCTTCTTTTCATCCATGGATACAGCTCAATGGCCACAGGTACTCACATCCTATCCTCAGATCTTTACTTCACCTCTAACAATCTTGCTCATCTGATCTTTTAATTTCTACTCATATATATATTTATTCTGTTTCAGTGTTTTAATTAACTTCATAATTTGTTACCCTACTTTTTCTTTTACCTTAAAGTTTAAGTTACTAATATATCTGAGAAAAAGGCCTGGTTTGGACTTTAGAAAAAGTTTAAATTTCTTTCTGTTATTCTTTGTCTCTTCCTTTTTCTCTTTTGTATCTACCTAGACTTGCTGATTTTTAGTTTGTTCAATGTTTTTGTATAAAGCCATCCTTTTTTGTTTGTTTGCCTGCTTTGTGTCAATCTTCATGCTTCAGATACATATATACAATTAGAGTGTTACTACACATAGATAATATGCAACACTTCTTGCTTTCCCTTTTATCTTTTTTCTTATATAGAACAATTTGTTAGCTGCGCAGTTTGTTACTCGTTTACCTCGAAATTATAGTAACAGTGTTCCTGTATTGTTTTGTGTTTGATTTGAACAAATATAAGGAGATAGTGGTGAAGCCATTGGAAGAAATAATAGTAACAAACACAACTACACCACAAAAGCCTAGCATGACATCCTCATCATCAGAAAGCTGCAAGAAAGTTAATAATCCACAAAAAGAAGTGCAACAACAAGTTATTAACTGTCCAAGGTGCAATTCAACCAACACCAAGTTCTGTTACTACAACAATTACAGTCTTTCACAGCCTAGATACTTTTGTAAAACTTGTAGAAGGTATTGGACTGAAGGTGGGTCCCTTAGAAACATTCCTGTTGGTGGTGGTTCAAGAAGAACAACAAAAGATCTTTAAATTCTTCACCTTCACAATCAAACTCATCAGCTTCATCAAAGAAAATTATAATCCCATCTGCAGATCAAGATCATGGTCATCTAGTAGCGGTGCCTGTCGTATCGAATTCTTGTCAGGTATCCTAACAAGATTAGTAATGTTTATGATCATCATCAAGATCTTAATTTGGGATTTAGTCATGAATCGAGTGATTTTTAAGGCACTCTCGCAATTAATCCAAGTTTCCTAATTTCGATAATATTGGGATACAATGGCTAATGCTTATTCGAGTTCTTCTCCTACAAATTCGACAACTACTCAGCATCTTTCAGCAATGGAATTGCTGACTGGAATTCAATCAACTAGGGGAATGGAAGCACATTTATGCCGATGCTTTCGAGTATGAGTAGTGATAATAATATTCCTAGCTCCAACGCATTCTTGGGATTTTCCTTTGAATACGGATCAGTATCATCAGTTCATGAAGCCAGTGCCAGCTCTTAGTTTTTCATTGGACAATGAGCTTGAGATTGGTACTAATACTGGCAGTAATGGCACTGGAAGGCACTTATTTCCTTTCGAAGATTTGAAGCTTCAAGCCCCTGGTAATGCAGCTAATGATCGTACTTCTGATGATCACCGGGACAACGCTAAAGATCACGGAGGAGATGAGCAGTCTAATGGGTTTGGAATGGAATGTTAGGCACTGGAGGAGGATCATGGTAATGAGTTTGAGTTAATTAGATGTTTAACAAAGACAAGGTATATTATTAGTCAGTTAATCTGGCTTTATATACTTTCATGTTAATTATCTGGTCCTGATATTTTGTTGGTTTTAGACATTGTGTTAGGGCTAATGGTGGCTGATGATGACTTGAGCTTGTTTTAAATTTATTGATACAAGCTAACCAAAAGGAGGATAAGTGGTTTCATTTGATCTATTTACAACTGAATGATGTTATGTTTAGTTTTTATGATTGATTTTGTGATTATGGTGGGAATATGGAGCACTTTTTTGTTGGCTTCGTTAGATTTACTGAATATATATTACATGCACGGGGGATGTATTACAAATAATGTTATATGAATGAGTTTTTGAAGCCCATGCAGTGGCTATATCATATATGTGTGCCCTTCAGGACTTGAAAATATACAGTTACACATACTAATCGGTACATAAAAATAAAATTGCATACATTTTTTCATATGATGTTGATCTCGTTGCTTCAGCATGTGTAAAAATATTCTGGTTTGTTTTAAACCCTTCTTACTTCTAAACATCAAGTAAAGAAAATGAATAAAACATACTCCCTCCATCTATCTCAAATTAAAATAATTTGAGAGAGATAATTCAGCACATATTTTAATATTCCAATATGTATAGTTTCATAATTTTTTTTTTTAATATTCTGAATAAAATGTTAAGTTTAAATTTTTATTGATTTTTTTAAATAAGTTATAAAACTATATTTTATATTTATCTTAAAATACATGCCGAGCAGGTGAAAAAGAAATGTAAAAAAATGGGGAGAAAACGGAATTAATATCCCTTAAAAGGAAACGAGGGGAGCCATGTGTGTGAACTTTTGGTAGTTGGCTTAGCGCCATAAAATGGGTTGGCTTAGCACCATAAAAATTGTAACTCAGAGAGGGCAATGACAATGATAACTGATAAACTTAACACACATTTTAATTTTTAGTTTTGAAAAGTTGTTTTTCATTTGCACATGAAGTGATGAATTATTGTACAACTAGGTAGCATGCAGTGGTTATAAAGTTGAAGTAGTGATCAACTAACCAAGTTAGCTAAAACGTACACAAAAGAAACATCATATATACGTGTAAAATGTAAAGTAACACATGAAATTTTATCTAAAAGAATCACTTGGCCTGCGACAACAGAAACCGTACCTAGCCAGTAGTAGTAGTAGATGTTAAGCAAACATCGCATGCAAGCTGGCAGTGGCAGCAGCTCACTCTTACTCTACTTCACTCACCTGTCACTGCACAATGTACTTTCACATACATACATACCCTATAACAATACAAGTACTATGTATATACGTCGCCACTTGATCTCGTTCTAGTCCGACTGATTTCGAGATTATAGTAACATAGTATTTAATAATTCTATTTTTTTATAAAATCTACTATGAAAAATATATTTAGTTCTGATAAAAATATTATACTTTGATCTCAAAATAATTTATGATACTGGTTTCGATTAATTTATAATACTGGTTCCGCCACCAAGTCGAAGCGATTTAAAATAGAAGGGGGGAGGAGGGGGGCGGGAAGGCAATTCAAGAGAAGTGATGATTGGTGTTTCCCCATGCCATGTTCCCTAGCTTTCTTATTTGACTTTAACCTGTTTAAGTTAGAGCACAAAAGATTTCCAAAGATCTGACCGACCCTTCTAGCTTTAGTATGTTTAAACGGGCCCTACTAAACATTCCCCTCGGCAACTGTTGTGTGGTCGATAGCTTGAGAGAATAATCACCCCCACTTTACTCCTAACCTTTATACCCCTGAATTCTCAATATACTGTATTACTATACACATTATTTCTGTTCAATTTTCAATTCTCCTCGCCAAATTCTCCACCGAAAATTTAAAATTCTACTAGCTAGTCCACTCACCAGAGTTCTGACTTCTGAGAATCTGAGTACCGGAACAAATCACTGGGATATTTGTTACTGGCTCATTCAATTCACGTTTTTCAATGTTCATTTAGAACATAATCTACAATAGATTTTTAAATTTTTTTAAATAAAATTTTATGTTTAAACTTTTATTCAAAATTTTTTTTTATAAAAAACATTATGAAACTATATTTTATACAAATCTCGAAATACGTGCAAATAATAAACATATATAATCCGGCGGGACGGAGGTAGTAGGGAGCATAGGTAATTTTAACCGGTTTTCAACTGCAAATTAACTAGACGGAATATTTTGATTTTTCGACTTTCTTTAAATTATAAATTTTCAAAATTTCTGCTACTTTTGTCTTTAATTATTGCCTACTGACCAAGTGCTGTTGTTATGGGATGAAATCGATATAGATATTTTATGGTGTTTTGAATGAAACTAGCATAATCACCGGGTGCACAACTCATTATCTAGCAATGTTTCAGAACATAAAACGTGTAATTTTGAATTTTCATTTTGGACAGATTCTGCACCGCAAGAAAATAGTCAATAAATACCCTTCCATAAAATAACAATAAAAAACAATAAATGTTAAAATATTTTTGACATCAGTAAATTTGAAAACGATGTTAAAAGGGGTGTTATACAACATTGTAAACAAAACCGAAATTTAAACTATTTTTAAGAAAAAACTAAAAAACGTGTACAGTTTCCCCCATTTATGATAAATATTCCCCTTAAAATTTCTGTTATTCCCCTCCCTGACATTTTCCCCTCCTGTATCTCTCTCAAATCTATTTTGTCATTTTTTAAATATATATATATATATATGCTTTCAATATATATATATATGGAATGATCAAATACAAAACTAAAATTAAAATAGAAATTTATAATTAGTCTAAGCCATTAGATCTACCCAATTTAATGGTCCCCCTAAATCAACATCACTAACCTACACCCTCCCACACCCAATTTCAGCTTTTCCCCTCCGTTTTTAATTTGATATTTCCCGTCAAACCGTAATTTTTTTTAAAATCCGATTTCACTGTATTTTCAACGATCGATTTGTATATCATATGTGTTATATTTCAAATTTTGTTTTTAAAAAAAACATTTGGTTTCTAGTTTTATTCTAAATTGGTTCTATCAAGTAGCCCCCTATATATGTTATCGTTTATGGATAATTATGTATATGTTGTATTCTAGTATAAAATAATGCAACGCTATATTAATCATTATTTAATTTTTTCGTGAATGATTTCAACTTTTTTTTTCATATACTAGCTTATTAATAATAAAGATTGTTTTCCCAAACAAAATCTCTAAATTCGTTTAAAATGTCACAAATATTAGTTTTACATTATAATCCTTTTAGATCTCTATGAAAAATTCATATAATAATTTATGTGAATAATTTAATCATTTTATTTAAATTACATAGAAATTAACAAATCTTGTAGTGGGTAAGGTAGTTAAGAATTTAAGGTTTGAGTTGTTAATGGTGCTTAGTGTAGATTTAATACAATAATTTAAGTTTGGAATATTAAATAATTTTGTATCACATTAAACAATTGTGGGTTCAATATTTCATTCACAAAAATTTGAAAGGAAAAAAATAATGTTGATTATATGAAATAATTACAATTACCTATTATTTTTACATGGGGAATGACTAAAATCGCTAAATGTCAATAATATTCCAAGTAAATTAACATTAGCATATTTATATTTAAAAAATTTATTTACTTCTTCTAATTCGAATGAAACAAATTAGAAATTTAAAAATCAACTATTTATAATTTACCATTATTAAAATATCAATATACATATAATACGTACTTTAAAATTTGATAATAATGTATATTTTTATAAGGAAATGAAATATCGAGAAAAAGTTGGTTTAGTATTACGCTCATACTTTTATCTGATCATACGATAACCTGGACCAATTCTTGACTATTTTTAATAATCGGGTCAAGTCCCGATAACTTACCACAAATCAATCTAATAACTTTGATCTACATTTTTATTGATTGAAATTCAAAGATCTCTAACGCAGTAATTCATGCGAAATTAGAATGTTAGAAAACCCAATTTCATTAAGATTATGTCAATCGAACCAACAAATAGATGTACAGATAGTTAAAAAAAATACATTTAACTCGATAAGGCTTTGATACCATTTGCCAAAACAGTCAAAATTTTAATTTTTTTTAAAATTGGGTGACATTCGAATGGTTAGTTCAAAATAATTTTAATACATTAGTTTAAATAAAAATAAAAAATAGTTAACTTGTCGGTATACTTAATAGTACTTCTATCTCATTATTGTTGACTTCTTTACTTTTTACAGAAATTTGACCAAAAAACTAAAATATAACATTTTTTTCTCTAAGAATTGAAGTATGCCTAATTTCCAACAATATAATTTTATAATTATTTTCATTGTACTTATGTATACTTTTAATATTAGTTTTTATGTAAATTATGATTGGCACGCTTGAATTATTAAATAAATATAATTATCTATTTGTATATATAATTATATATATAAACATTTACTACTGATACAATATCACTGAGTTGAATGATTTAAACATATGCAAGTTGACAATATATTATACATTACTAATTTACACTATGTAATTATATAATACAAAATATAAATATAAAATTAAAAAGATGATTAAAAGTTATAGTTTTTTTCTATATATACCAACTTATAACCGGGTGTGATACGCGATTTTTAAATTTATTTTCTTTTCATTTTTAAAACGCATTTTCAAAACTTTTAAAGTACATATATATCGTTATTCTGATGCTGTTAAATTTTTTAGTTTGATAGTTTGTATGTGTTTGTGTTGCAACAAACAGGATATATGCGAAATATACTGACGAGTATTTGAATTACAAATAAATATTGGGAAATATACTTAGAGTAATTGAATTGAAACTACATAGTATATATATGTAATCATATATATCTAATGT
>NW_027417537.1:0-41951 GCF_009905375.1 Apium graveolens | reverse complement strand
GCAGATAGGAAGGCCAATTGTAAATATTTCATGCCTTGTAATTTTGTATAAATGAAGTGGTATCAACGGATGACTTAAAAGACCTTCAACGGATGAGAAGCTAAGCTTCAACGGATGTCTCTAAAGCTTCAACGGATAACATCCTTCAACGGATGAGAGCATCAACGGATGAAAGCTTCAACGGATAACATCCTTCAACGGATGAAGTCATCAACGGATGAAAGCTTCAACGGATGTTCTGCTAATCAGCCGTTGATAAGTGGTAGTTGTACCTACAAGCAGAGGCACGTGGGTTGACAGAGAAAACTGAGATGTGGTAGCCGAATTTCAGGATCAACAGAAAAAGCAGCCGTTCTTCTTTTGTACAAAGTTGCAATAGTCAACAAAGTACTTGAGTGAACAGGAAAAGAAGCAAGTGAAGAACTTATTTTACTATTGTAATTTTATATTGTTTTTCACTTGTACACTTGGTAATATATATGAACCAAGAAGAAGCTAGTAATTAGATAGATTTTTCCAGAGCTGTTAAGAAATATCTTGAGAGAAAATTCATCTAGTTTGTACTAGGATGCAGCTGTGATCAACATTGTTGAACACAGATTTTCTAATATACCATCTCTGGTGGAACAACAAATCCACCAGAAAAGTTTTTAAGGTCTGTTGTGTTCTTTACATTTGTGCTTGAATATATATCTGTCTGTATTAGCTTAAAGCAATTCACACACTTGTTCTTCTTGAACACACAACTTTATAAACTGCTCAAAACTTGAAAAAGTTTTGAGATTTACATTCAACCCCCCTTCTGTAAATCTCATTGTTAGTCTTCTAGGAATAACAATGCTGATATGGTATATATGCATGTCTGTTTCGTAATCTTGATATCTAATTGTTGATTCAATTGCTTATAAGTTGCATAATACCTATGCTAGAGATAAGCAGTAGTTGCGTATACCCTTAGTATAGGGGACCCAAAGGTGAACATATTTTCTAAACCGGGAGACGATGTTCCCGAGTATATTATATATATATATATTTATATATATATATATAAATAGTTTTCAAAACTATTATTCGAATAAGGTTTATTCGATAACTTTATTTCACTTAATGAATATTACTTTGAATATTCATTCGAGGACTTATGACTCCGCTTATTTTATTTAATGAATATTGTTTTGAATATTCATTCGAGGACTTATGACTCCGCTTATTTTATTAAATAATATTCTTTATTTTATTAAAGAATAATGTTTCGATAATCAAACTTATTTTTGATTATTCAAATAAAGATCGTACTTTCGTATAAGTATATCTTTGGTTATTTATTATTCATTTCAAGTATGAGTTTTAAAACTTCTACCTCAATTATTTTTATAAAGATTATTCTTTATGGGAATATTATTTAAATAATAATATTCAGATATTTTCTAATATATTGGGACTGATTTATTTTATTAAATCAGCATTACTCCAAACATTCTTAAAAATGTTTTCGAGTCTTCAAAATGATTTTTAAAGGTTAGGGCGGATCCCAAAACTCATTTTTATATTTAAGATCCTCCTTTCGAAGGGGATTTAAATACTCGCTCAAAACCTGAGGGATCCGACTTTGTGGTGTGTTTTATATTCGCAACAAGGTTGCTGTTTTGATAAAAGAGTTTTTGATTACTTACCCAACACTCGGGAAGTAAAATTCTTAGAACAAGTTAATCCATTAACAGGCACCGCCTGGGAAATATCGGTGAGTTTTCCTTTCCAACTAGATACGACTTCTTGGTGGAGCCGTATCAACAAGTTTCTACTTGGGGAAAGGGGGGACAAGCTTTACGTTTCAGAGTCATAGATTTCATCTGAACTAGGAGTGGCGTAAGTGGTCGAGTGGCGCCGGCCCAGCCTTATTATATTGGCCCAAATGGCCTGGAAGTTCCGCTAAGATGGTCCATTCCTTAGGAGTCCAGTGTTCGGTTGATAAGTAAATCCGACAGGTTCTCCTCTACATGTAGAAAATGGCGGGGTTGCACTACTGCGACTGATCATCGTAAGTGGTCTTCCTGGCGCGGCAAACTCCCGTAATGAGTTCATCATCCAATTGGATATTTCTGCAACACTACCCAGAGCACTTCAATAGAAAGGCTACGGCTGGGCAATTGTTAAGTGTTGGCACGGTCGAGTTTTCAAAATGATATTTTCATCAAATAAAGTATCTCGTAACTTCATTTCATTTTGATGATATTTCAAAGATTAATGTTATACAAGTTTTGTCGTGTAGCTTCATCTATGGGATGAACTAATTATAACTTGAATGGTGGTAGTTCAAGTAGTATTCAGAAAAGATATAAGTATATTGGAGTATCTTGTAACTTCATATTTTCAACTTATATCTGGTTAATGATTATCTTATGCATGACAAAGATTTTCATAAAAACGTTGAGACAAGGTTAGATATATGAGATCACCTTGCAACGATATTTTTATACAGTTATAAACTGGAAATCTGTGTATATTATACATGGAAGAGGATTTAAAAATTCTGAAAAGTATATATATATATATATACTAAATATTTTGCGACTTGGTCGCATTAAGAGATCAAACTTGGTTCATTTCTTCTTGACCAAGACTTTCATGAGTACTATGAGGATGCTCATATATTGTTAATTATTATACATATTATTTCGGTGGGCTTGTTGCTCACCCTTGCTTTCTTCTTTCATCACACAACATCAGATAGACAAGAATAACAGGACCAAGCTCCCAATTCGCGAGCGGATAGGAAATGTTCCGCAGTTTCCTATAGGCGTTGATGTCGCTGTAGATGAGGTAGGAACTACCAATAGGCTAGGCTTTCAACTTTTGATGTACCAGACTTATGTATCTTTATGAATTGTAATAATGGCAAAGAAATGTAAATTTATTTAGAAACCCTTTTAAGGTGTAATGGCATATAAATGTGAATAAAATGACTCATGTTATTTTTGGATATTCATCTCTGAGTCTATAACTTGTGGTGTGTGTGTTTATTGTGGGGTCACAGTACGGAGTAGTTGATTGTTTATTAAGATTGGGTGTTATTAAGGGAAATGGAACTCGTGACAACCCGGATCCCCGATCCCAGATTTGGGGGTGTTACAAAAATGGTATCAGAGCTAAGCGTTATAAACCTCAGAGATGATGTGACGTTAAAATAATAAGTTCACTAAGATAATACCCTTATAGGAACCCTTATAAATATCGTGATAGAAGCGTAGTTCGTTATCGTATATGGTAGCGGGACTCCGAACCCTGAGGTTGAGGAGCAACAACGCGATGATGTTTTATTACTTATTGGAGATCAGATTGTGGATCCGATAGAGCGTCCTAACGCAGGACCGGATGATGTTCATATTGAGGATGTAGCGGTTGAGGATGTTGTCCTAGAAGGGATTGTTGCTGAGGAGGATCCCGTGAGGGATCCTGAAAAGAATGAATAAAGGACCACTAAGGAATTGATAACCATGGTTAGGGCGACTACCAGAGGTAAGATTGACCGGTCACTACCGGAGGTTCGTTCAAGTTGGTAAAGATAATAGCCCCTTTAAGCGGCTTACTCGTAAGACTGAGAAGGTTGAATGGACAGAGAAATGCGAGAACAGCTTTCAAGAACTGAAACAAAGGTTGGTGACGACTCCTATATTGGCGTTGCCGGATGGAAAAGGAGATTTTGTCATTTGTAGTGACGCTTCGCATAAGGAATTAGGGTGTTTCTTATACAGCACAACAAGGTAATCACGTACGCGTAAAGACATCTAAGAGAATATAAAATTCGATATCCCCAGCTATGATCTTGGGCTCACGGCAATAGTTTTGCCCTAAAGATTGAAGGCACTACTTGTATGGATAGGAGTGCAAGATTTACACAAACCATAAGAGCTCAAGTATATTTCCACGCAGAAAGAGCTCAACATGCGCCAGAGGAGGTGGTTAGAGCTAATCAAGGATTACGATTATGAGATTCTTTATCATCCAGGGAAAGCCAAAATGGTGGCTAATGCCCTTAGTATAAAGGAGAGACTCAAGATGAAAATGTCTTTGGGAGAGTTGATAAGAGATTTTGAGAAAATGGAAATAGAAGTGAAGGTAACCGGAGCCGGTACCGAAACGCTGTTTGAGATTGCAATACAGCCCGAATTATCGAAAAAGATCATATTGTGCCAAGAAAAAGTGATGAATGAAGGCAGAGAGTCAATGACTGGAGAAGAGATTTATACCAAGAAAGATGGTAAGGGAATAATGAGGTATTCCTACAGAATTTGGGTTCCAAATGTTTAAGAGCGTAAGGACTGGATCTTAGATGAAATCCATAGCTCGAGGAATAAGATTTAGGGCAAACCCCGAATGTGATAGTCAGGGAGGTTGCCATTAAGAAAGAAGGAGCCCATGACATAATGAAGTGGAAAATAAGGATTTTTAACGTATAAGATAACCCCAAGTATGGGAGAAAAATGAAACATTTCATACTAAGGAAACAGAAAGTCGAGTAAGGAAATGAGACCCGATACAGTATTCCTATACGGCAATTTATGGACCTGTCTAAAAAGAACTTAGACTATTATCCCCAACCACCACCCTGAGGAGACAGTGTGGTGGGAAATTCTTTCAGGACCTTTAAGTCGCTAAGCTCTCAGAGTTCCAAGGAACAAGCAAACTCAGTAGAGGCGAGAGCCTGGCTAAAGGAAATATAGGAATCATTTGAGATTCTAAATGATGGACGAATCACAAAAGTCTGTTTTTGTCACTTACCCTCCTAAGAGAGAGGCCACTCGCTGGTGAAAGACCAAGAAAGGCACGGAGCCAGAGGTTATAATAAACTGATTAAAGTTCAGTCAATTGTTTCGGGAAAGTACTCCCCAAGGTTATGGAAATAGTGTAGAAGCTTTAGAGCCGAAACAAAGGCGGGCGAGTATGATAAATTATGAATCTAAGATTGTAAAAGTTGTCAAGATTTGTTCAGAGGACTAGAATCCCAGAACGACGTGATGTTTGAAGTCAATGATTAGTGAGTTCGTGAAATGATTGCAAGAGAGAGGTAGATAAAAAAAAGAAACTGAAGTGGAAAGGAATATAAAGGCAATAGAGTTGGAGGAATGGTAAGGGAGTTAGATACGAGGAAACCCTAAAGACTCGTAGCAATAGAAATAGAAACGTATGTAATTGTCTGGATGAGAGCGATTCACCATGAGTTAAAGCTGATGGATGAAGGCATGAAAGATACATATATTTTATCACCTTTAAGTTGGGAGGATTCGAGGAAACCTTGAGATAGTCCAAAGGATAAACAAGGAGACACGGATAGACTGAGGAGACAAGAAAGTAAGAAATTAGGAAAATTTGATGAAGGAAGTGACCTTTAAAAATGTGAAGTGAAAGACCGGTGGCTTGATACCCATAAAGGGAGACGCCAGGTATGAAAGATATCCCAACATTGAGATGACTGTTGAGATAAACAACAAAAGTAAATAAGGATTTATTAAAAAGAAGTTCACGTTGAACACGACCAATATCTTCTAGAACATCCCTGTTATCATTACTAAATCAGGCAAGAAAAGCGGATAACCATTGTTATCTTTTGGAGGCCATATTGATTGACCTCATTTTGAATACAGATGTTATTATGAAATTAGGCATATACTATCGAGATGGGAATGATTGAATAAGACACCCTTATCAGGGATACATGACTTGATTTATCTATGGAAGGATGCAAGTACCTTTTTAAAAAAAAGGTGGAATTAAGGATGGAACCTCGATAACTGGAGATGAACCATAGAGGAATGCATAAAGGTTGGCATTTCACCCTTAATAGGGACATTATGAGTTGGGTGGTATGGAACGAAGGACTAAGGTAACAACAACCTTTAAAGATCAGTAGAGAAATTTTTTAGAAATACTTAAACAATGGTTCTAGTAGTAGTAAATGGTATCTTGATACGCCCTGTACCTAGGGCGTACCGGATGAAGAATTTAAGGATAACCTTAGAGGTTTTACAAGGAAAAAGGTAATATTCAAAGTTCTCAAGAATATAAATTTTGATAAGGAAATATGACATAATTATAATAATGCCAGGTGGGCACGTGTTGAACCATAAGAAAGTATAGATCGACCCAATGAAGGTCGAGATTGGTGAAAATGATAAGGACCCAAGATAAGAGACGTCCTAAGTATGATCGAGAGTCAGTCGTGACGATGTTCACATCTAAAGACTAAGGCAATGACTTATGGAAAAAAATGGTGATTTTTTTTTTCTAAAAAAGGAATTAAGAGAAGCATTTTCACATAAGCAGTGATTGAAATGAGGTAGAAAATTTAGTGGGAGGTGGTTCAAATGACATTGATTGTAAGGAAATTTTACTATCAGGAAAGGCCAAAAAGGTGGCCAACACTTTAAGTGTAAGAGGACAATTATCGGCGCTAGTTCCAGAGGAATACAGTGATGATGGTTGAAGCCGTAAAGGTTGTATTATGGTTTGGAAGATTAATATTCCTTTTGATGACTGTGCAATACCCAACTGTGATAGTAGTTTGGTAAAGGATTAATTCATGTAATCGCCATGAGCGGGCTATCTATCTTAGAAGGTACTATCTTGAGATAACCTTTGAGATTCATGTCTCCTAATAAAGACATATGATTAAGAATGGTATTAACCTGCTATCGTTGCTTTCATTGAAACTCTTCTGAAATTTTATCTGCTTCATGTCACATGTGCGTCAAGTTCAGGAGTGTTCTTCATGAATCATGAGCGGTGATCATGTTACCTCCTTAGAAGAATTCGATACGACAGGTATGTACTCTGTATGGTTAGCTATTAAGATTCCAAGGAAAACGAATGATGACAGTAGGTCAATGGTGGACCATAGTAATGCAGCAACGATTCTTTGAATAATGAGCCGATTACAACCATGAGAGTTGTAGTGTAATGGATGTTGAGATTGGGTACCACTAATCGGGTTGTGATGATGTATAAGTAATCATCAATAGACTAACTAAGGCGATCATTTACCTATGATATATTTATTCCTTCTTATCGATAAAGAGTAGTATTACTATACGAAGAAGGTTACGGAATAGCAATGGATTCTAGTAACTATGATGTCTAGAATGAAATCCGAGATTCGATTTTTGCTGTCAAGGGAGTTTCAAAGGTGATTGAGTATAAGCTCGAGGAAGAGCATGGGTCCATAGAATGATGGACAGAATAGCAAAAATATTTAAGCATGTGAAATGCGATGCAATAATATTGGATATTGATATAGATATATATGTTTTATTCTCTTGTGACAAACCTCTATAGTTCAGAGGTAGATTCCAAGCCAGATCTTTTGTGGCAGTATTTTTTTTATATATACAATTCTCTTCAATTCATTTTTTTCTTTTCATTTTGTATAAGCTGAGAAGAACAACCCTTCCAGAAGGGGATGTATTGTCGAATGACTATCTATCTGTGTGATAGAAGCCTAGTAGGATACCATATATTGTTTAATTGATGTCAAGTACTAAAGGCTGGCCACCTTCTGTACTAACTATGCAATAGAACAAGTGTTCATGATCATAGTGATCTCTCAACAAATTCCTTTACTTCTATATGATTGATCAAACTTGGGAAAAAAGAAACAGCTGAAAAAGGAGTAGTAAAGTTATGGTGGTATTCGGAATGGAAACACGTTCGTGATACTAAGGTTGATGTGGTTATTAAAAGGTTATAAAACTCTAGCGAGTAAAGGTATATCTAGAATAGTATTCTGTACGAAAGATAGTAACGCTTATGAACCAGAAAAGAAGGAGTATTGAGAAGCAAAAGCTATAATGCTAGAAGCTATGATGAGAGTCTGTGCAATAGACTTGAAAGAATTTGGAATGATCACTTAACACGGATTGAGTTTTCTTACGATAAGAGATCATATGTCATTATCAAGATGTCGCCTTATGAGATCCTTGAGGGAAGACAATGTCGATCTCCCTTATGTTAGGATGAAGTTGCAGAGCGCAAGATGCTCGGACCAGCAGTGGTCCAAAGGACCAGGGATATAATAGATCTAATCGGAAGAAGGCTGGTAGTAGCCCAAGATGGACATGAGAAGTATGTTGAATTGACACGAAAGGACAAGGAATAGGAAGTAGGGGACCTAGTGCTGTTATAGGTATTCCCTTGGAAAAGATGGATTTGGTTCGGAAAGAAAGGAAAGCTAAGCCCACGAAGTGTTGGACCCTTGGAGATATTAAGACGTATTGGGAAGTTAGCATATGAGTCTAGATTTGGGGGTCACTCGCCAATAAACCAAAATAAAATAATCACAGCGGAATAATATAATAAATACGACCCCTTTACCTACACTGGATCGATCACAGGTTATAGTATGGAACAGGCACTAATACAAATCAAATGTTATTACAAACCATAGTCTAATTAGTTTTACAACTTATTCAAATTTTATTACAAACCTCTAGACTAATTAAGCGTCCCAAACTGTCTACCTGGAAACACACCAACTATTTACAAGCACATAACCTCTGGTCAGACCTGGAACTTAAGCTTGCCCTGGCCTAGCTGAAAGAATCAAGATAAGAAACAAGTATGAGCGAAAGAAATGCTCAGCAAGTAGTAAATAGCTTATGATTTGGAATAACAACAGTATATCTGATGAACAAAACCAACTACAATAACTGAACAGTATCAAAACTGATATAAATTTGATAATAAACAACATTTGCAATATATTATGTTTTGGGATTGGAATCCTCGAACGACGGTGTATTGCCGCCGGTGATCAGCCGCAGAGCAACACCGGTATGCCGAAGCATATCCAACTAAACAAAAGGTACCCAAGGCACATATTGGCCTAGCAAGGTGTTATATCCTGTATAACACATAGCTCACACTGGACCGCCGCCACGGCCTCTTACGCAACCATCCATCCCATAAAAACAATTTTTCGTCAAAGGAGTCGAATCAAATGACATCCTTAACCACATAACTCCCCATTTCTCATGGTCCGGAGTTTTATCAACAACCAATGGCGAAATAACCAGAACAATTAGTTATTCGCTAATCTCAATTCAAAACTTCACTGTATAGAGTAATTCATAGCGAAACATAAAACGTTTAACTATTCTGAACTTAGAATAGTATGGATATTGAAAGAATAAAGTCCAGAGTCAATATCAATTGAATGATAAATAAAGATATAGGTACTTGCATAATATGATTAGAAATGAACGTCACTTGAACGATAAGTGAAGTTAGGGGTACTTGCCTGGTATGCTCAATAACCTCTTACTTTAACTCTGCTTTTAACTGCTGGCTACTACCCCGTCTAACACTTGACTGCACTCCTTGCTACTCGATTCTATAAACAAAAGGACTATCTTAAGTGACAGAACTAAACTCAATCGACGTAACTATACGTCTTGACATCTACCCGATCGTTTATAATTAAGCATGGCATTTTAAAACTGTAAACAGATAGCATGTATTTCGCTCAGCACATAATCATGGCATTCGTATAACACGTATACATAAGTCAGATCATTAAAAAATACGTCTCCGTGCATTCAGAATAAAATTTAGGTCAATATTAGCATTTACCGATCAAATATTGACTCAAACTGATACACAAATCAAATGACATTGCAATACAAAAGAAATTAGGTCTCAAAAGTATTTTTATTAGAAGCGCAATATTTTTCTGAGTCTATACGCGTTCGTTTCGTATTAAACGGACGAAAGGTTTAATTATTATAAATAAAATAAGAAATAAATAGATTTAAATCAATTAATAATAATATTAATTGATTTTTAAATACCAAAATTTAATTTTTAAAAGCCTAAAAATAATTTTTAGGAATTATTTGAATTAATTACAAATAATTTACATTTATTTAACTATTTATAAATAAAATTAATTGATTAATTAATTTTTAATCAACTAACTAAATTTATAAATAATTAACTAAAATGAATTATAAATAATTAAATCAAATTGTATTTTTGAAAATAATTAAAGGAAATAATTTTAGAAATTTAAAATAATTCAGAATATAATTTTTAGAATTATAAATAATTATTAAATGATTTTTGAAATTAAAATAAATGATTTTTCAAAATAGGAAATGTATTTTGATTTATTTTTAAAACAGAAAATCTCCAAAAACAAAATTCTAGAAATCAACTGGAGTCTAGGGGATTAAAACCGGGTTATTTCCGGGTTTGAAAACGGGTTGGCAAGAACCCTAACGGGTTCATATGAATATGGCCGGAAAATTCCCGCCGGTTTCTGGAATTTCCAGATTCCGGTCGCCGGGAAATTTTCCGGCGTGGCTCCGATGCTGGGTAAAAACAGTCCAAAATGACTCGTTTTTTTTATGCCAGTCGATTCTATATCGATTCAACAGTCCAGAAATCACAATAACATTACACAACTGATCTCAGGGACCATTTGACGGCAACAACCGAGCCCAACTCCGACGAGGTCGTCGGAAAAATCCGAACTCGACTAATACTTAACCAAACTCAGCGATTCTGGTCTCAAATCAAAGCTGGAATCATTTATAACCCATTTCAGTCAACAAAACAAGCAGAAACAACACACATAAACCGGAAAATTCAAATAAAAATCCGGTGAAACCAAAAACTCGGGTATAGCATTCGGGGACTAGAATAATTCAACAAAATACTCAAATCGATTCTAAATATCATCCTGAAGCTACTGGTAACCTCAAAAACAATCAAAAATCATCACACAGAAAAAAACGATTTGAAGAACAAACACATAAAAATCGATTTTCATCAATAGCTAACCTCTATTTGAGATTTTGGTACCAAAAGATAGAGCTTGAAAAGAGCTTTGATTCGGTTATTCAAGCTTCAAAAACAAACAATCACAGCTCCTGGAATCACTCGATTTGTGTTAAAGAACAAATTTCACCCCCAATTTCTATTTTCTGATTTTTGTATTATATTTAGTAATTTATGAAATAAAATAAAATAAAATGAAACAAATCTGCTATTTATATATATACAGAAATTTAATACCCCAAAATAAATTAAGGGTGTTTTTATCCCTAAATTACAATAATTAAGTCCCAAAATAATAATTACGGGGAATAATTTCAAAAACGATAAAATACAAAATTAATGTCAAAATTTCCCAAAAATTGCGAATAATTCAAAAATGCAAAAATAAAGGATATTTGAAATACGAATAATTTTATAAAAATAAAAACATCGATTTTGTGGGGTTTGTCGTCCCGGTGGGGTCCCTGTCCGTTGATTTTTGAAAAACGGAAACGATCCCTAAATTACCAGAAAATCCCGAAAATACGTAAAATACATTCAAACACACATAAAATCAAATAAAACAGGTAACTCAATAAAGACGCTAATAAATACGCGTCCCGATTGCAGATAAGTTCATATAATTGCAGTTTAAACATATATTAATCAATCAAAAAATTTTCTGGCCCGCACGAAATACATATAATCACTGTACATCTAATATCATGGCAATAATCACTTTAAATTTATAAAACACCTAATATATTTTTATTTAACACATAATATTCACATAATTTCCCCGGATATTACATCCTTCCCCCCTTAACAGGATTCTGTCCTCAGAATCAGTCTAGGAAAACAAATAAGGATACTTGGATCGCATTTCGCTTTCCAACTCCCAGGTCGACTTTTCAACCTTGGGATTCCTCCACAAGACTCGCACTAAAGATACAGACTTATTCCTAAGTACTCTTTCTTTCTTATCTAAAATCTGCACTGGTTGTTCTACAAAAGACAAATCTGGCTGGATCTCGATTGGCTCGTATTCTATCACATGGTTCGAATCAGGCAAATAACGCTTCAATATTGACACATGGAACACGTTGTGAATATGCTGCATGTGAGGTGGTAATGCTAATTCGTAAGCAACCTTTCCCACACGCTTCAAAATCTCAAAAGGGCCAACATAACGCGGACTCAGCTTTCCTTTCTTCCCAAATCTTGATAGACCTTTCCAAGGAGAAACTTTTAATAGCACTGCTTCACCAACTTCAAATTCCATATCCTTTCTGGTAGGATCAGCATATTTGCGTTGACGATCTTGAGCTGCTATCAATCATTTCCGAATAAGTTCTATTTTCTCTTTCGTCTGCTGGATCAATTCTGGACCCAAAATCTTTCTCTCACCAACTTCTTCCCAACATATTGGAGATCTACATCTTCTCCCATATAAGGCTTCGTAAGGCGGCATCCCAATGCTGGCATGATAGCTGTTGTTGTATGAGAATTCAATTAATGGCAAATGCTCGTCCCAACTCCCTTCAAAATCTAGTGCACATACCCTCAGCATATCTTCAATAGTCTGAATCGTCCTTTCACTTTGACCGTCCGTCTGTGGATGATACGCGGTACTCATGTTCAGCTTCGTTCCGAGACAATCTTGAAAACTTCTCCAAAATCTTGAGTTAAATCGAGGATCTCTGTCTGAAACTATGGATACTGGAACTCCATGTTGGGTCACAATTTCCTTAAGATATAACCGAACCAATTTATCCATTGAGAATCTTTCATTGATAGGAAGAAAATGCGCTGACTTCGTCAATCTGTCGATAATAACCCAAATAGCATCATGATTCGCCCTGGTCCTCGGTAATCCAACTACGAAATCCATCGCGATATGCTCCCACTTCCATTCTGGAATGTCCAATGGCTGTATCAGTCCACTAGGCCTTTGATGTTCTGCTTTGACTCGCTGGCAAGTGTAACACTTACTTACCCATTCTGCAATTTCTTTCTTCATGCTTGGCCACCAAAAGTTTTCTCTTAAGTCTCTATACATCTTTGTACTCCGGGGATGAATTGAATATCTAGAATTGTGAGCGTCTCGAAGAATTTCATCTTTCAGCTCGGCTATGTTGGGTATCCATATTCTGGAAGAAAATCTTAATATCCCTTTATCATCTTTTTGACTCCCTATTTCTTCTCCTGTCAAACTGTCTCGTTCATGGCTCATTACTTCTTCCTGACATCTTCTTATTTTCTCTAATAGTTCTGGTTGAAAAGACATTGCACACAATACCTCTGTAGACATACTTGGAATACTAACCTCTATTTCCAGCTTCTCAAATTCCCTGATTAATTCCTCGGATGAAGTTATCATGTTTAACCTTTCTTTTCTGCTTAGAGCGTCGGCCACCACATTTGCTTTGCCTGGATGATAGTTGATAGTACAGTCGTAGTCCTTGATCAATTCTAGCCATCTTCTCTGCCTCATGTTCAATTCCTTCTGGGTGAAGATATACTTTAAACTCTTGTGGTCCGTGTAGATCTCGCACTTTTCCCCATAAAGATAATGCCTCCAAATCTTCAATGCAAACACTATAGCTGCCAATTCTAGATCATGCGTTGGATACTTTTCTTCATGTGGTTTCAACTGTCTTGAAGCGTAGGCTATCACCTTGTCATGCTACATCAAAACACATCCCAATCCTTTGTACGACGCATCACTATAAATCACAAAATTTCCTTGATCATCTGGCAAAACTAGCACTGGAGAAGATACTAATCTATTCTTTAATTCCTGGAAACTTTCTTCGCATTTCTCATCCCATTCAAATTTCTGGTTCTTCCTGGTGAGCTTTGTCAATGGCGTAGCTATCTTTGCAAAACCTTGCACAAATCTTCTGTAGTAACCTGCCAATCCCATGAAACTTCTTACTTCTGTTGGTGTTTTTGGCCTCTCCCAGTTGATTATAGCTTCAATCTTTGCTGGACCCACTTCCACTCCTTTATTGCTAATCACGTGCCCAAGAAATCGTACTTCTTTTAACCAAAATTCACACTTGGAGAACTTTGCGTACAATTTCTCCTGTCGCAGTATTTCCAGAACTATTCCCAAATGCTCTGCATGCTCATCTTCTGTTTTAGAATAGATCAAGATGTCGTCTATAAACACGATCACGAATTTATCCAAATACTTCTTAAATACTCAATTCATCAGATCCATGAAAGCTGCTGGTGCGTTGGTTAATCCAAATGCCATCACCAGAAACTCATAATGCCCATATCTGGTTCTGAACGCGGTCTTCGGAATATCTTCAGGCTTGATCTTTAGTTGATGATATCCGGATCTTAAATCAATTTTAGAGAACCATACAGTGCCTCTCAATTGGTCAAACAGATGATCGATCCTCGGCAATGGGTATTTGTTCTTAATGGTCAGCTTATTCAGTTCTCGATAGTCAATACACAGTCACATACTCCCATCCTTCTTCTTGACAAACAGTACTGGTGCGCCCCATGGGGATACACTGGGTCTTATAACTCCTTTCTCCAAAAGATCTTGCAACTGAGTTGCCAATTCTTTCATCTCCACTGGTGCCATCCGGTACGAAGCTTTAGAAATTGGTTCTGTTCCGGGTGCTAGATCAATTGCAAACTCAATTTCTCTGTCGGGAGGTAATCCTGGTAGATCATCTGGAAAAACATCTGAAAATTCGTTGGCAACTGGAATCGCTTCTAGTGCTGGAACTTCTTTGTTGGTGTCTACCACATGAGCCAAATATGCTTCGCAATTCTGACGTAATAACCTCTTCACTTGAGCAATCGCTAAGAACTTCTTCTCTTGCCTATTTCCTCGAAATATTTCCTTCTTCTTACTATCCAAGGTCTGAAGTCTTACTTTCCTATTCTTACAATCAATCTGAGCGTTATTTTCTGACAACCAATCCATTCCTAGAATAACATCAAATTCTCCCAACCTAAAAGGTATCAAGTTGGCATAGAAATGATGTCCTCCTATCTCAATATCGCACCTCGGACACACTCGGTCGACGGAAACTTGATCCTTATTAGCTAACTCTATCATTAATGCTTGTTCTAACAACTTAACTTCGCAATACAGTTTATCGACAAAACTTTGAGAAATAAATGATCTTGTAGCTCCAGAATCAAATAAAACTTTAGCATCTACGGAGTTGACTGGAAGCGTACCTGCAACCACGTCTGAACTCTGAACAGCATCCTTCATAGTCATATTAAATGTCCTAGCCTTTGGCTGGTCCTTTGCTGGTGGTCCTTCAATCCTTGGCACATTAGCAGTTGGTTCAGTTGTCTGGCAGTCCCTGGCAATATGCCCCATCTTTCCACATTTAAAGCACAGTGTCCCTGATTTCTGAGCTGTAGTCTGACTTCGACACTCATTAGCATAGTGTCCCTTCTGATTGCACTTATAACACAACACATTAGCCTTACAAATCCCAAATGCCTTTTACCACAAAATTTGCACTCTGACGCAGGTGGACGATTGGGTCTCTGCTGATTTGAATTCTGAAAACGGTTGCCTGGTCCTCCATTTTCTGATTGGGGTCTCTTGAATCCCACACTCTTATTGTCCTGAAACTCTAGCCTTTTATTGAAACGGCCCTGGAAGTTACCTTGTTGCTGGCCTCCTCTTGAGGTTTCTATTTTCCTTTTCTTCCCATCCTTCCCTTTCTGATACATATCACTCCTACTTTCGATCACCATTGCTTTCTGAACCACTGCCACATATGAAGTCAACTCAAACATGGCCACCCTATTCTGAATCCAAAATCTCAATCCCTGTTCAAACCTTCTTGCTTTCTTTTTATCCGTATCAACCTGGTCTGGAACGAACCTCGCTAATTCAGTAAACTTAGCTTCGTACTCAGCTACAGTAAGATCTCCCTGGGTCAAGTTCAAGAATTGGATCTCCATTTGATTCTTCATATACCTCGGGAAATACTTCTCCAGAAACAGCTCTGTGAATCTCTCCCAAGTTATAAACTCACCTCCTTCCAATGCTCGCGCGGATTCCCACCAATAGTTCGCCTCACCCTTCAGAAAATAACTTGCAAACTTGGTCTTCTGCTCAGCTCCTGCTCCGACCAACTCAAAAGCCTTTTCCATTTCCTTAAGCCATGCATTGGCTTCCACAGGATCAGCACTTCCCTTGAACTCAGGTGGCTTCACTGCTTGAAACTGCTTAAAAGTCACTGCAGGTGGTGCTGCTTGCTGTTGCTGTTGCTGTTGCTGCTGTTGTTGCTGCTGCGTAAGATGTAACATCTGCTGCTGCATCAGTCCCAACATCTGGATAATCGCTGGATCTGTACGGCTCTCGGTACTACCCTCTCCTGAATTATTCCTTCTCTTTGGTGCCATTATTCTGGTAAGAAACAAGCAACATATATAATAATCTGTCAAGCATTGTGTCAAATATGTAGCAATTCCTTAGCATATCAAAATTCGCAAACAGTATCTCTTCCCAGAATATCATAAACTTGCTACCATATTAACACAAGTGACATGATTATCACATAATCCTGCTTATTATCTCAAGAATAATAACACAAAGAAAATTTACTCCGAATTATCCAACCCTTTTTAAATCCTTGCTTAAATCTTAACTAAACCAACAAAATAGCAGGGCAATGACACAAGGTCTAAAGCTAAACGCAAAACAGGGAACTTAAATAACTTAACTATAACCTAACCCAATAACCTAAATTTAGTCCTATAAAAGCTAAACTACACGCGCCTATCTTATGTGATCTTCCTATGACTCATTTATGACAATCCTAAGCCTGTTTCAGTGACCATAACCTGTAGCTCTGATACCAACCTGTGACGCCCTCCAAACCCGGGGTCTAGATTTGGGGGTCACTCGCCAATAAACCAAAATAAAATAATCACAGCGGAATAATATAATAAATACGACCCCTTTACCTACACTGGATCGATCACAGGTTATAGTATGGAATAGGCACTAATACAAATCAAATGTTATTACAAACCATAGTCTAATTAGTTTTACAACTTATTCAAATTTTATTACAAACCTCTAGACTAATTAAGCGTCCCAAACTGTCTACCTGGAAACACACCAACTATTTACAAGCACATAACCTCTGGTCAGACCTGGAACTTAAGCTTGCCCTGGCCTAGCTGAAAGAATCAAGATAAGAAACAAGTATGAGCGAAAGAAATGCTCAGCAAGTAGTAAATAGCTTATGATTTGGAATAACAACAGTATATCTGATGAACAAAACCAACTACAATAACTGAACAGTATCAAAACTGATATAAATTTGATAATAAACAACATTTGCAATATATTATGTTTTGGGATTGGAATTCTCGAACGACGGTGTATTGCCGCCGGTGATCAGCCGCAGAGCAACACCGGTATGCCGAAGTATATCCAACTAAACAAAAGGTACCCAAGGCACATATTGGCCTAGCAAGGTGTTATATCCTGTATAACACATAGCTCACACTGGACCGCCGCCACGGCCTCTTACGCAACCATCCATCCCATAAAAACAATTTTCCGTCAAAGGAGTCGAATCAAATGACATCCTTAACCACATAACTCCCCATTTCTCATGGTCCGGAGTTTTATCAACAACCAATGGCGAAATAACCAGAACAATTAGTTATTCGCTAATCTCAATTCAAAACTTCACTGCATAGAGTAATTCATAGCGAAACATAAAACGTTTAACTATTCTGAACTTAGAATAGTATGGATATTGAAAGAATAAAGTCCAGAGTCAATATCAATTGAATGATAAATAAAGATATAGGTACTTGCATAATATGATTAGAAATGAACGTCACTTGAACGATAAGTGAAGTTAGGGGTACTTGCCTGGTATGCTCAATAACCTCTTACTTTAACTCTGCTTTTAACTGCTGGCTACTACCCCGTCTAACACTTGACTGCACTCCTTGCTACTCGATTCTATAAACAAAAGGACTATCTTAAGTGAAAGAACTAAACTCAATCGACGTAACTATACGTCTTGACA
This sequence comes from Apium graveolens, assembly GCF_009905375.1. Taxonomy (NCBI): domain Eukaryota; kingdom Viridiplantae; phylum Streptophyta; class Magnoliopsida; order Apiales; family Apiaceae; genus Apium; species Apium graveolens. Next base: position 24,093 of record NW_027417537.1, on the reverse strand, counting down.
TCTACCCGATCGTTTATAATTAAGCATGGCATTTTAAAACTATAAACAGATAGCATATATTTCGCTCAGCACATAATCATGGCATTCGTATAACACATATACATAAGTTAGATCATTAAAAGATATGTCTCAGTGCGTTCAGAATGAAATTTAGGTCAATATTAGCATTTACCGATTAAATATTGACTCAAACTGATACACAAATCAAATGATATTGCAATACAAAAGAAATTAGGTCTCAAAAGTATTTTTATTAGAAGCGCAATATTTTTCTGAGTCTATACGCGTTCGTTTCGTATTAAACGGACGAACGGTTTAATTATTATGAATAAAATAAGAAATAAATAGATTTAAATCAATTAATAATAATATTAATTGATTTTTAAATACCAAAATACAATTTTTAAAAGCCTAAAAATAATTTTTAGGAATTATTTGAATTAATTACAAATAATTTACATTTATTTAACTATTTATAAATAAAATTAATTGATTAATTAATTTTTAATCAACTAATTAAATTTATAAATAATTAACTAAAATGAATTATAAATAATTAAATCAAATTGTATTTTTGAAAATAATTAAAGGAAATAATTTTAGAAATTTAAAATAATTCAGAATATAATTTTTAGAATTATAAATAATTATTAAATGATTTTTGAAATTAAAATAAATGATTTTTCAAAATAGGAAATGTATTTTGATTTATTTTTAAAACAGAAAATCTCCAAAAACAAAATTCTAGAAATCAACTGGAGTCTAGGGGATTAAAACCGGGTTATTTCCGGGTTTGAAAACGGGTTGGCAAGAACCCTAACGGGTTCATATGAATATGGCCGGAAAATTCCCGCCGGTTTCTGGAATTTCCAGATTCCGGTCGCCGGGGAATTTTCCGGCGTGGCTCCGATGCTGGGTAAAAACAGTCCAAAATGACTCTTTTTTTTATGCCAGTCGATTCTATATCGATTCAACAGTCCAGAAATCACAATAACATTACACAACTGATCTCAGGGACCATTTGACGGCAACAACCGAGCCCAACTCCGGCGAGGTCGTCGGAAAAATCCGAACTCGACTAATACTTAACCAAACTCAGCGATTCTGGTCTCAAATCAAAGCTGGAATCATTTATAACCCATTTCAGTCAACAAAACAAGCAGAAACAACACACATAAACCGGAAAATTCAAATAAAAATTCGGTGAAACCAAAAACTCGGGTATAGCATTCCGGGACTAGAATAATTCAACAAAATACTCAAATCGATTCTAAATATCATCCTAAAGCTACTGGTAACCTCAAAAACAATCAAAAATCATCACACAGAAAAAAACGATTTGAAGAACAAACACATAAAAATCGATTTTCATCATTAGCTAACCTCTATTTGAGATTTTGGTACCAAAAGATAGAGCTTGAAAAGAGCTTTGATTCGGTTATTCAAGCTTCAAAAATAAACAATCACAGCTCCTGGAATCACTCGATTTGTGTTCAAGAACAAATTTCACCCCCAATTTCTATTTTCTGATTTTTGTATTATATTTAGTAATTTATGAAATAAAATAAAATAAAATGAAACAAATCTGCTATTTATATATATACAGAAATTTAATACCCCAAAATAAATTAAGGGTGTTTTTATCCCTAAATTACAATAATTAAGTCCCAAAATAATAATTACGGGGAATAATTTCAAAAACGATAAAATACAAAATTAATGACAAAATTTCCCAAAAATTGCGAATAATTCAAAAATGCAAAAATAAAGGATATTTGAAATACGAATAATTTTATAAAAATAAAAACATCGATTTTGTGGGGTTTGTCGTCCCGGTGGAGTCCCTGTCCGTTGATTTTTGAAAATCGGAAACGATCCCTAAATTACCAGAAAATCCCGAAAACACGTAAAATACATTCAAACGCACATAAAATCAAATAAAACAGGTAACTCAATAAAGACGCTGATAAATACGTGTCCCGATTGCAGATAAGTTCATATAATTGCAGTTTAAACATATATTAATCAATCGAAAAATTTTCTGGCCCGCACGAAACACATATAATCACTATACATTAATATCATGGCAATAATCACTTTAAATTTATAAAACACCTAATACATTTTTATTTAACACATAATATTCACATAATTTCCCCGGATATTACATGTAGCAAGTTCATAACGTGTTCCACGTATCAATGTTAAGGAAGTATAATTTGGATGCCAGACAAATAGGGGCACATGAGCGCATAGGCATGCAGCCAGACGTAACCTATATGGAGCAACCAGAAAGGGTTATAGATCGAAAAGGAACAAGTGCTTAGGAGAAGGGTTATCAAACTAGGCAGAGTTTGGTGGTAGAACCACAATGTGGGAAAATTTACTTGAGACTAAAAAGTGCAATGCTAAGAGAGCATCCCTATTCATTTTCTATCTGATTTCGGGACGGAATCCTTTTAAGGAGGGGAGACTGTAATAACCCCAATTTTTGGAAAATTTTGAAACACGGATGAATAGTAACTTTTGCTGATGATGATGATTAAGGAAAATTATCAGACCACGCTATATAGGAGTACTGTTATGGAAATTCTAAGATCGTATTAGTACTCCATAAAGTAAATAAGTGTATGTAAAGATCGTTAGAATCCAAATCCGAACACTTTGATTTTTTCCCGAAAATCCACCACATACCGAAAGAATTGAGTATAAGGTGACAGGATAAAAAGGATTTAAATTCAAAGATTTTAAGAGGGGATCATAAAAAGGAATATAAAATATTGAGAAAGGTTTAGGGGAACCCAAGTAATAAGATCCCGAATATGATCCCTCAAACGACGAACGAGAACGAAAGTTAAGCGACCCGTAAAACAAATAAGCGACCAAGAAACAAGCTTGTACAAGAAGCCAAGGATTGTGACATCATCAAACCACAAGAAAGAGACATGTTGTTACGACCGGCATTTTATGTAATATTATTTGTGGATTTGGTATAATATTAAAGTCAAATGAAAATATATTCAATGATTGTACGCTAGTGTGAGTGAAAATTTCTGCATTATAAATTTGTTTTGTGTAGTATATGATTTTTCAAAGCAAGAGTTTATTTAATTTCTTTATTTTTGATTTATAAGGAATACTCTAAGCTTTGGAAAAATTTTCTTTTAAAAGGTATTTTGTTCACAAATTTTGAAAATGATTTTATAAAGTCTCTAAAAATCCAATTTATTTTATGGTATAAATTTTATAATTTTTGAACTTGTATTTTATTTTATAAAAATAAATCATTATAAATTTTAGTTGTCATATTTTGCAAATTACAAGAAAGCCCTTGCATGCAAACCACCCTCTCATTCTTTTCAAGGACAAAGAGGACAATTCCAACCCCACTAACTCTTATTTCTGTAGCCAATTTCCTTCTTTACCCTTGCATGCAAAATGCACCAAGTATAAGTGGAGGGATAGACTTGTCAATTCTCCTTTCCACTCACATTTTTTCAAATCAAATACCATAAAAATAAGCAAAGACATGATCATTTTCACTCATCACCCACACCTCACTCTCTCCTCCCTCCCCTTCTCCCTCACTCTCGGCCCTCCCTCTCTCACTCTCGGGTTTAGCCGAGAACCACCCCCTCCCCATTTTTCTTCATTTCTCCACCAAGCTTCTACTCTTTATACAAGTAAATGTTATCTCCCATACCATGATCATTCATATTTCAAAGAGTTTTGAGTATAAAGTTTAAGTTTAAGGGTTGCATGTAAAGGTTTTAGTGAAACTCAAAATACAATCTTGATTCTTATGGATTTAAGGTTTTTTTTAGAGGACTACAATGAATGGATAAGTGCCAAGTCATGAGAAGGAAAATCTTGATGATTTAATGGCCATTTCCATCCATTTCATTCGGCCATGACCATATGGGAGCCGAATGAATGGTCCTTGAAATCATTCTTGTTGTTTTGATCAATTGTTGCATGTTTATGTGATAATGACTTGAATTTTGTGGTGAAAATTTGATAAAACTCCTTGCATGCTAAGTGATCATCTAGGTATACCTTATTCTAGGCTTGAATGTCAATTTTAAGATGGAATATATGTAGAAAATGTGTTGTTTTGGTTTGAAAAACCCGAAGGCATGCATGCATGTGGAATTCTCTTAGAATGTTGTAAGATTTTGATCATTTGGAAAGATTTTGTTAGTGAGCCTTAATTTCAGTAGGTATAATGTGTTAATATTGATTTATGCTTCTTGTTGCATGGAAATAATCCGTGATTATCTTTTATAAAAAATGCATTCCTTGTTGTTTCAAAAGTATGAAGATTTGTGATTTGTGAAGTGTAGATTCTCTTGTTTTGCCATAAATGTACCTTAGGTAAGGATGATCTCACCCAAGGATATTTTGAGAATAAGGGAGTTAGTTCAGTAGATTACCATGTTTAAGTCTTGGTTTAAGTATTGAGTTGTTGTTAGTTGAGTTTGTCAAGTCAAAACCTTGGAGAACTGAGAGTTATAGTTTCTGCAGAAAATCAGTTTAGTACCCTGAGGTTTAGAGTGAGTTTTGACCATGTCATTGATGTGCACTTTGAGGCCCAAGCCACCAGAAGTTAGTATTGGGAGTATAAAAAAGGTTTTAGGAGTTGGTTGGAGGTTTGCATGTCATTTGGTTAGGTGCACAAGTAGAATAACAAAATCTGTCCAGCAGGGGACAGTTTTGTTGCAACTTAGAAATAGGGAGATTTGACCATGTCATGGGTAGGCCCTCATTAGGCCCAATTGGGCCTTAGTTAGAGGGAGTGTCAGAGAAGTTTTTCCAACCATAGTTCATAGGATATGAGTTAGAACCATGTGTCACAAGTTAATTCAAGTCAGGGCATTTTCTGCCCAGAAAAGCAGGGGAACCTTGGACTTTTAGCTTAGGCCCAAGAAGGCCCAAGCCAGGCCCTTGAGCCACATCAAGTTTGTGAGATGCCCTCAGGTCAGGAGAGTCTTGTGTAAAAGTTTTGAAGGAAAACTTGTAGTTTAAGAGTGTCTAATGCACTCAAGAAACTATAGTTGTCATTCTGAAATTTGTACCAGTGAGCACTATCACTTATCACATAGTTTTAGAACACTTAGAAGTGAGTATTAGGTCGACCACCATAGTTGTAAGATGGTATAAGGTCAGTAGAGCAAAAGGCACAAGTGAGGGTCAATAGGTTTTGGATAATTTAGGAAAAGCACATCGAGTTAGGGAGCCAAAATTTGAAGACTTTGTCTAGTTTAGCGACTAAGTGACTTAAGTGGTGAGTCGAGATCATCCAAGCCTAGTGTTGCATTATGGTATATATGGTGTTATTTGATATTAATATACGATATGTGATTATATGGCTACGTGTGTACTTTTGAAATATAAAGGTGGATATAAATTATGTGCGTATAGGCCTAAGTGCCATCCATGTTTAATTTCGGGTTGTAAATAGGTTAAGATGGTAAGAATATATTATAATGAGGATTATTATTTATGTAGGATCTCGAGACGAGGGAAAACTTGCCATAAAAGTCGAGTGAAGCTCTAGTTGCTCCTACTAGTCAGACCAGACCAGCCTATCTCAAGGCAAGTGATTCAACTTGACCTTCGTACTTACTGTAAACAGTTCATATATATCGATGCAATTATCCTGAGTCATTTTGACATATTTAAATCAAGCATATCTTTTGTTTATCTTTGAGTTACATAGAGATGCCATGAACCCTCGAGTACGTATTGCAAGTAGTTCAAAAGTCTTTCATGATAGTTTAATGCCATGATAAAATGAAGAGTTGATATATTACTTGATTGATCCTCTTGATTAACATGTTGATATTTCCTATGTATTGATATCTCATCCTGATAGTTGAACCCCTATAGAACCTTACCTTGAACTCTAATAGTCAGAAACTTACCAACATGATTCCTAATTGATTGATACCCCTCTTTCTTATCCTAAAACTTGTCAATTCTGATATATCCTGAGCTAAAAATCATTTCTTCATACCTTAACACCCTTAGTATTCATGAAGCTTACATTCTTGATGATCCAGCACTTGAACCTTGATGAGAAACCATTGCTTTAAGCCCAATTTGGCACTTCCTTTCATGATATCCAATAGCCTCACTAAATTCCCTTGTCCAAACTTTGATACATGAAAACCATTCAGTTACCCTAATAGAGTTTAGTTTTGTGAATCATGGCCCTAAGATTTAATACCATATTTCCCATGTTTCGAGTTGATCTATAATCCCTTAATAAAAATATTTACTGTTAAAAGAGATTTTGTTATAATTCGGCATCAGCTTTTGAAATAAATAAAATGTGGGTTTTCAGTCCCAAAGGGGGATAAATGTTTTCTTGAATAGTGGATCTGGACTGAAACGCGAGTCCTTTCCACACTTATATTAGGCTTAAAAGTTGCCTAGGGATTCCCGTTAATGTTTTAGAACCCAGCGAGGATCGGGATTACTTCGCGACTGATCACCGGCTGTAATCCGTAGTGTCATAAAATGATTTTGATTAAGACATGATTTTAAAATTATTTTGATGCAAGCAAAATGATGTCATCTCACATAAGTTTTATCTCTCGTTATCATTGTTTATGTCTTTCCATTGTCATTCTTAAAAGTATATCTCGATTTATGTTTGTATCGTACTGTTAGCACTTGTTGAGCATTTGGCTCACTCCTTGCTTTACCCTGATATTACAGCTAGCAGCTATGGTTAGATTCAAGCAGACTGCCCGTAAGACCTGTGATGCTGATGCTTATGTTCGAGCTCAGGTAGAATAAGTAATAATAGGTGTGTGAGGACTCGGTAATTGTAATCAGATATAATAGTTGGTAGTGTTGGGATGTTCCAAACCCTAAACTGTAAGATCTTGGATTTGGTTGTGTATTCTTCATTAAAATGATGTAATAGCTATATTTATTTTGCTGTTTAAGTTGGGGGTGTGACACATGTGGCAATTGGCTGACATAAGAATGATGACCTAAGGTCTTTGATTGGTTGGATAAATTGGTAAAACTTGGAGTTGGGGACTGAGTTTGTAGTATGATGGTTGAATATTGTTTTATTGGTGGTTATGAGTGAATTGATGATAATTTAGAGTGTTAATTAAATTGGAAATCGCGTAAACATAAACGTCATAATGCCCGATTTTCCTTAACTGTTCTGTTCTTAACTTTAGGACCCGTGAACTCACTGAAAGATTCTAACCTTTGCCATTTTTAGATATTTCATGTTACGAGCTTCGTTTTGATATGTGGTTCGCTTGAATCCGATGTACGGTTTAGGAGAAACGACCGTTTTAAGTAACGGCGTTTCACGAACGAACCATTACCCCTCGCCTTACTTTAAAACCTTGGTTAAGGCCCTTAAATGACTAATTGGAGTATGAAACAATTATGTAAAGTGGGTTAGGCAGTTGGTAGGGGACTCGTGAAATAATCGCCTTAAAATCCTTAATGTTTAATTTATTAAAAATGGTGGATCCGAGGGTACTCGAGCGACTTAAGTGAATCGTTAAGCGCAAAAGCGAACGTTAGGGTCTAATTGGTTAAAGTATAGATTCATAAGCGACTTTGGTTTAATTCCAACTTATATGTTGTTTATAGGTTACCAGACTCGTCCCAAGCCTTTTATCACCCCCAGTCGCTCATGCAAGTTTTCTACCCGTTATACTGTTATTGTGATGTAAATATATGTGTATGCATTATCTTGTGATAAGTGCATGATTGTTATTAGCAAATTTTGTGATATATTGGAGCATGCTGATATGGTATATATGCATGTCTGTCTCGTAATCTTGATATCTAATTGTTGATTCAATTGCTTATAAGTTGCATAATACATATACTAGAGATAAGCAGTAGTTGCGTATACCCTTAGTATAGGGGACCCAAAGGTGAACATATTTTCTAAACCGGGAGACGATGTTCCCGAGTATATTATATATATTTATTTATATATATATATATAAATAGTTTTCAAAACTATTATTCGAATAAGGTTTATTCGATAACTTTATTTCACTTAATGAATATTATTTTGAATATTCATTCGAGGATTTATGACTCCGCTTATTTTATTTAATGAATATTATTTTGAATATTCATTCGAGGACTTATGACTCTGCTTATTTTATTAAATAATATTCTTTATTTTATTAAAGAATAATATTTCGATAATCAAACTTATTTTTGATTATTCAAATAAAGATCGTACTTTCGTATAAGTATATCTTTGGTTATTTATTATTCATTTCAAGTATGAGTTTTAAAACTTCTACCTCAATTATTTTTATAAAGATTATTCTTTATGGGAATATTATTTAAATAATAATATTAAGATATTTTCTAATATATTGGGACTGATTTATTTTATTAAATCAGCATTACTCCAAACATTCTTAAAAATGTTTTCGAGTCTTCAAAATGATTTTTAAAGGTTAGGGCAGATCCCAAAACTCATTTTTATATTTAAGATCCTCCTTTCGAAGAGGATTTAAATACTCGCTCAAAACCTGAGGGATCCGGCTCTGTGGTGTGTTTTATATTCGCAACAAGGTTGCTGTTTTGATAAAAGAGTTTTTGATTACTTACCCAACATTCGGGAAGTAAAATTCTTAGAACAAGTTAATCCATTAACAGGCACCGCCTGGGAAATACGGTGAGTTTTCCTTTCCAACTAGATACGACTTCTTGGTAGAGCCGTATCAACAAGTTTCTACTTGGGGAAAGCGGGGACAAGCTTTACGTTTCAGAGTCATGGATTTCATCTGAACTAGGAGTGGCGTAAGTGGTCGAGTGGCGCCGGCCCAGCCTTATTATATTGGCCCAAATGTCCTGGAAGTTCCGGTAAGACGGTCCATTTCTTAGGAGTCCAGTGTTCGGTTGACAAGTAAATCCGACAGGTTCTCCTCTACATGTAGAAAATGGTGGGGTGCACTACTGCGACTGATCATCGTAAATGGTCTTCGTGGCGCGGCAAACTCCCGTAATGAGTTCATCATCCAATTGGATATTTCTACAACACTACCCAGAGCACTTTGATAGAAAGGCTAGGGCTGGGCAATTGTTAAGTGTTGGCAGGGTCGAGTTTTCAAAATGATGTTTTCATTAAATGAAGTATCTCGTAACTTCATTTCATTTTGATGATATTTCAAAGATTAATGTTATACAAGTTTTGTCGTGTAGCTTCATCTATGGGATGAACTAATTATAACTTGAATGGTGGTAATTTAAGTAGTATTCAGAAAAGATATGAGTATATTGGAGTATCTTGTAACTTCATATTTTCAACTTATATCTGGTTAATGATTATCTTATGCATCACAAAGATTTTCACAAAAATGTTGAGACAAGGTTAGATATATGAGATCACCTTGCAACGATATTCTTATACAATTATAAACTGGAACTCTGTGTATATTATACATGGAAGAGGATTTAAAAATTCTGAAAAGTATATATATATACTAAATATTTTGTGACTTGGTCGCATTAAGAGATCAAACTTGGTTCATTTTTTCTTGACCAAGACTTTCATGAGTACTATGAGGATGCTCATATATTGTTAATTATTATACATATTATTTCGGTGGGCTTGTTGCTCACCCTTGCTTTCTTCTTTCATCACACAACATTAGATAGACAAGATGAACAGGACCAAGCTCCCAATTCGCGAGCGGATAGGAAATGTTCCGCAGTTTCCTATAGGCATTGATGTCGCTGTAGCTGAGGTATGAACTACCAATAAGCTAGGCTTTCAACTTTTGATGTACCAGACTTATGTCTCTTTATGAATTGTAATAATGGCAAAGAAATGTAAATTTATTCAGAAACCCTTTTAAGGTGTAATGGTATATAATTGTGGAATAAAATGACTCGTGCTATTTTTGGATATTCATCTCTGAGACTATAACTTGTGGTGTGTGTGTTTATTGTGGGGTCACAGTACGGAGTAGTTGATTGTTTATTAAGATTGGGTGTTATTAAGGGAAATGGAACTCGTGACAACCCGGATCCCCGACCCCGGATTTGGGGGTGTTATAGGTGCCATTGTTGTGATTGAAAGTAGTTGCAGAAAGGGGGTTTTTGCTTTGGAGACGGAGAGAGTTAGAGAAGTTGCTTGAGAAAGATAAAATTAAAAAAAATGAAAATGAAATGCGATTTTATACTTCCTCAAAAATAAACGGTTAAAAATAAAAGCAAAAATAAAGTAACCAATGAAATTATCCCAAAATAGCCTTTTAAAATAAAATAAACTGTCGAAATTTTAATGATTATCCATCAAAATGTACTTACAGGCTGTAAGTAAATTCAACGGATAATGCATAGAATTAACGGCTAAGATTGAGGGCAATTCGACCGATAAGAATTAAACAATTATCCGTCGAGATAAAATTACCAAGAATAATATTTGATATTTCAATGGACGATGAAATTCAACAAATATTCATTTTTAAAGGATACTGAACATCCGTTGAGATATAAATTCTGACAGCCAAAATTTCATCTTTGACAAGAAACATCAAGTTTTATTCTGGCTGTATTTCAAATTGCTTAGACATCAAAACAGATTAAGAGTAATTAAGCATACCTAACTCACTTACCAACTTAGTAAATGTGGATTCATCAAGTGGCTTGGTGAAGATGTCTGCAACTTGCTTCTCACTTGGAACAAAATGAAGTTTCACAGTACCATTCATGACATGTTCTCTAATGAAGTGGTACTTGATGTCAATGTGCTTGGTCCTTGAATGTTGAAATGGATTTTCAGTAATTATAATGGCACTTGTGTTGTCACAGAAAATAGGATCTTATTCACCTATAGACCATAGTCCAACAGTTGATTTTTCATCCATAAAATTTGTGCACAACAACTACCAGCAACAATATATTCAGCCTTAACTGTAGAAGTAGAGACTGAATTTTGCTTTTTACTGGACCAGGATACTAGCTTATTTCCTAGAAATTGACAGGTTCTTGTAGTACTTTTTCAATCAATTTTACAACCTGCATAATCTGCATCTGAATAACCAGTTAGATCAAAACCAGAATCTCTAGGGTACCAAATGCAAAGTTTTGGTGTTCCCTTAAGATATCTGAAAATTCTCTTAATAGCTATTAAGTGAGATTCTCTAGGATCATTCTAAAATCTAGCACAAAGACAAGTAGCAAACATTATATCTGGCCTACTGGAAGTTAAATATAAAAGTGAGCCAACCATGCCTCTATAGCTTGAAATATCCACAGACTTTTTAGTAGTATTTAATTCAAGTTTAGTGGCAGTGGTCATGAGAGTTTTTGTAGATCTACAATCCATTAAGTCAAACTTCTTTAAAAGATCATAGATATATTTTGTTTGACTAATGAATATTCCATCACTAACTTGCCTGACTTGTAAACCAAGAAAGTAAGTTAGTTCTCCCATCATACACATTTCATATTTACTTTACATCAATTTGGCAAACCTTTTGCAAAGTTTTTCATCTGTAGAGCCAAATATAATATCAACTACATAAATTTGAAAAAGTATACAAGAGCCATTAACATTTCTAAAGAATAAAGTTTTATCAACAGTACCTCTTGTGAAATGATTTTCTATGAGAAACTTTGACAAGGTGTCATACCAGGCTCTAGGTGCTTACTTCAGTCCATAAAGTGCTTTCAAAATATAGTAGACATATTCTGGAAAATTGGGGTCTTCAAAATTAGGAGGCTGTCTGACATAGACTTCCTCCTCCAAATCTCCATTCAGAAAGACACTTTTAACATCCATTTGATAGACTTTAAAATTGGCATGGGCTGCATAGGCCAGAAAGATTATGATGGCTTCAAGTCTTGCAAAAGGAGCAAAAGTCTCATCAAAATCTATCCCTTCTTGTTGACAGTAGTGTTAGGTCACACACACTGTAGAAAGGGGTTTAATACAGTGTATAGTACAATCAAATCGAATTAAGAACACAAGTATATAACACGGAATATCTTATTAATAAAACAGTATTACAATGGAACTGTTCTCTCTCAGTGATGAACAAATATCACGAGAGCTGCTAGGGTTACAATGAATAATTTTCTCAATTATCATAACACATCTACTGTAAACCCTATGATGTGTTTATATACTACAGAGTTACAAGATAATCTTCTAATTGATATCTAATATAAGTCTGCATCCTAAAATATATCAATTAGTTATCTTTTCTTCTAAGTCCTCTATTCTTCATAGAATTCTTCTCCATGCATATCTCTTCTTATTTTAGTCTTGATCTTCTTTCCTTCCAATCAGCCGCCTTCCTTATCTGAAAGTCTTCTTAAGTCCTGATATTATCTTCTGATGAATATCTTCTGATATCTTAAGTTCTGATAACTTAAGTTCTGACTTCAGTATAAGTACTGATTTCTAGTTAAGTCCTGATTTGTTCTGTTAGTCAAGATCTGAAAACTAAACACAAATCATTATTAGACATGACATCACAAATATATCTAACAATCTCCCCCAACTTGTAAATTAGAATAATATACAAGTTCAATAAATATTTGATGATGTCAAAAACATTAAGTACAAATGCATATAAGAATTTGACTAGATAACTACAACTCACAGTCCTTGTAGCTTTTACCATCCTTAAAGTCTGATATTAGATTTAGCCTGTTTATCCTTCAAAATTTAACAGTTGTAGTCCTTGACTTGGCTTCAGTGTATGATCTCTTGAATGTCAGGAGTTGTTCTGAGATAGTTCATCAAAAGAGTTCTCTCAGTATATTCAAGTTCATTTATCATCCTCCTTTTAGCATCTTTAAGTTCAACTGTATCTTCTCCTGTCTGAAAGATAGCAGCCCTGAGATCATTAATCTTTGCTTTCCTTATTTCCTGATCCAGTCTGATCAGATAAGCTTTGTCAGACTCCAGATTAAATTCAACACCCTTAATACCCAGAAATGTAGTGATCTTGGCAGTATTAGGCTTCATCTCAACTAATTCACCATTGTGAGCTCTGTACTTTGGATAGTATGGTCTGTCAGACTTTACAGAGTAAAGTTTCTTCTGCCTTTGAATATCGGCTTTTAAGTAACTGGCAGCACCATCTGTTGACCTGTTCTTCACTTTAAGTAGAAATAAAACATGTTGCAGTTCTTCATAATACTTCAACCGAATTGCATCCTTTGTTATATGGAATACTCTTCCATCTGTCAGAAAATAAAGCATTATGTCTTCTTTCAGCTTGGAATTGTAAACCATCTGTACAGACTCCAATTGATTTAGTCTTTCTGGAGTTGTCCCTACTTCTGGTTCAGAAAGAGATGTAGGATCTAAGGTAGAGTTGTTTACTCTTTTCTCATCAGCATTACCCAGTCCTGTTTTATCTCTAGCTTCCTTCCCTTGAAGCAATCTACCCTTAAAAACATTTGTTGAAGTCTTCATAAGTTGAGCAGATTGTTGAGCTTTAGTAAACCCATGTAGTAGAATTTTTGAAGGTTTAACATGAGCAATGTCAGAGGTTTCCTTTCCTTTATTTTCTGATATCAAGACAATTTGAGCTCTGTCAGAGGTTGCTTGCTTCATTGTCATATCAGAACTTACTATATCTTGACTCTGAACAACTTGAGCCATGTTAGAGGTTGATTGAGAAATCTTCTTTTTCTTCAGAGTAAGATTAGTATCTTCTTCAATAATTATTTCTTCATCCATGGTTGGCAGATAGATTTTTACAGAATCATTAACTTTAGTTTTGCCCTTGAACCTTGAATCTACCTCTACTTGTGATTTTGCTTTGGATTCGGATTTGGTTGCCTCGGAGTTTGTCTTCTCTTTAATCACAATGCCCTTAGGCTTTGGAGGTTTCTTTACAGTAATAGAAGCTTTAGACTTGGATTTGTCATTTTCTGCTTTAAGTCTGGCTTCTTCTTCCTTCAGACTTTTAAAGTCCATTCCTGGATTCCCTTTGAGAAATAGTCTTTTTGAAATTTCTTCATCCAGCTTCTGTATCTTGGGGTCTTGATAGTAGACTGTTGTTTCCTTCCCCTTGAGCTTCAGTGTCTGCATAAACTTCTGTGATTCTTGACTTTTACCTTTTATCAGAACATCAGGCTTAGTCAGAACTTGTTTATCAGAACTTATTCTTCTATTAGCATCAGAGCTTGATCTTTGTGTAGAAGTTCCTTCTTTCTTAGATGAAGAGCCTTTTCCTTGACCATGACCTCTACCCTTTTCAGAGTTTCCCTGGTCATCACTTACATCATCCTTTTTCTTCAGTGCTAAATCAGTAGAGCATTTGGACTTAACCACCTTCTCCCCCTTTTTGGCATCATCAGGTAGTAGGAGAGAGAGAAGTAGTCCCACTGAAGATTAAATTTCATTTAGTTGAAATTGTTGAGAAGCTTGATTCTTTAGTACTTCAGCAATCTAAGCCTGCTGTTTCTCCTGAACTTTCTCAATAGCCTCAACTCTGTTAAAGGTAGACTTGAAAAATCTATTCTTATCTAGTTTAAAATTCATGTCTTGCTGAATCAGTGTTTCTTGAATTTTGTTCACCTTGGCTTGAGTTATTGAGTGTTGACCTTGAAGGTTCCTGGTACTCAATGCAGTAACTATGAACTGTGCTTTGAAGTCATCATTCACCACCATCTCATCAGCTTTAGCCAGGTGCTCAGCAAGAATATTTGCAGTAGGAACAAAATCAACTTTGTTCTATTCCTTGATCCATTCCCTTCCTCTGGAGGTTTCACTCCAAGGTACTGGTGCATCCTCTCTCACAAACTTCTTAATCAAATCAGCTTTAAAAACTGTTTGTGGAGGTGCATGTCCAGAAGGACCAGCTACATCAGCATTTTCATTTGTAGCAGCTTCACCAGTATTGTCAGCATTTACTTCAACAGAACTTACAGAATCTTCAGTATCAGCATCTTGTGATAGAATAACTATATGTGAAGCAATAGAAGATTCATCTGCATGAACATCAACATGTAGCAGTGGAGTTGTTGGTGGAGTTTGCTGAGGAATGGTTAGAGCTTCCAAGTACAGAACCTCAGGCACATTCAAGTTGTGAATATCTATTTCAGCACTTGTACCTGGAGTATTAGCATGTACTGGAGAGTGAATAGGAGATACAAGAGGTGTAGGCATTGGTGATGTAGCAGTCACTGGCTCTTGAATTGGAGATTTTGGAGCTTCAGTAAGTTCTGGTTCAGCACTGGAAGAGATTCAATCACAACTGGTTCTTTTGAGATCAGAGAATCCTGACCTCCTTCCTCAGCTGCTGCTTCCATTCCTTCTTCTGAGATTGATGATTCTACAGCCCTCCTTGCTCTTTCCTTTTTAAGTCTCTTAGCTGATGGAGAGACTCTGTGAGCTTCATCATCAGAGTTTAGCTTTCTAAGCCTTTTTAGGGGCCTAGAACTCCCAGTTTATTGAGCTTTCTGAGAAGAGACCTTCTCAGTTACTTCAGGTTCTAATGGTTGAACCTGTACCTCATCATCAGACTCACTCCTAAAATCATCTTCCTTCTTTTCTGATGTGACTGAGGTACTGTCTTAGTCCTCTTTGCTCTAGAAGAAGAAGGCTTCACTTGATTATGTGCTGATGATTGGTTGGCATGTTCTAATGTGAGTGTTTGTTGAGTGTCAGTAGTAGGTGCTGAAGGCTGTTATGTGTTGTTGGGTTGGACATCAGGATATAGCAATGAATAGGTAGCAGCATCAGCATTTACAAGGGCTTGCTTTACTGATAAAGGAATTCTAAGGGGTCTCAAAACTCCCTTCTTGTTGTCAGCAGTTAAAAGATCAGTAAAAGCCCTCTTAGCTAATCTAAATGGTTTTATTTGTTCACTTGCTAATTGTGGTTCTTTTGAAGTACAATGACTGTAGATTAACTGACAGAACCTAGAAAAGTAAACTACATTCCTGTCCTCTTTCATTCTATCACCTAAAAAATGTAACACCCCCAGATCCGGGGTCGGGGATCCGGGTTGTCACGGTCTTTCTTTCCACAATATCACTTCACTTAATTAATAATAAATAACCTCATGCTGTGACCCCACCCTAACACACACCACAACCCGTTATAGTCTCAGAGATGAAATTGAAATAAGTACAAGTCTTTGAATCCACAATTTAAAATTATTACAACCCAAAATGATTACTTGATAATTTACAGTTAATTGCCATTATCTGCCACAAGTTATAATTATACATAATTTGATTCTCAAAAGTAGATGGTCTGAACTACAATGGATCTACCTCTGCAGCTATAGCAGCTACAACATCATCGGGAAGACGCGGGACGCTTCCCACGCGCTTGCGCTGGGTCTGCTGGAGTCTGGCCATCTCTCCTAACTGTTGTTGTGTGATGAAGAAATAAAGCAAGAGTGAGCCTTACAGCTCGCAAGATAATATATATAGTGATAACAATAATATAAGTATCTAAATGGATACTTAATAGAATCTCTATCATATGCAAGATAATTACTTACTAGATATAAGTAAAAACAAGGAATGAAGTTACCAATACTTCACCACACTTATATCATTTATAAAGCTACTTGAACTACCACCGTTCAAAGTATTATAAGTTTTAAGAAAACATCCCATAGATGAGACCACAAGTTAAGACTTGAATAGATTCAATCTTTGAAATATTATTGAATGAAAAAGTTATGAGATACTTTATTTAGTCCCGATATATATATATCCACATATATATATATCTCTAAAACATTTCCTGGAACCTCTGTTATGTAAAGTATGAACAGAGTTTGAAACATCCAATGAATTTTGGAAAGGAAAAGAATTTTGGCATAAACCAGATATCTTGCTGATCAGGCAAAGATACCAATAAGTAACCTTTTCTACTGTAGATGGATGAATTCCTCACCGGTCATCACCCTGGCCGCATTAGGACCTCGCGCTAGACCGTTACCCGGCCCCTCACGCGTTGATGGACTGCCACCCAGCCACTTACACATTATAGACCGTACCCCGGCCTGTCGCTTATGCCGACTCAATCAAATGGACTTACTTCCCGAACATTGGGCAAGTAATCAAATTGTTTTCTCAAAACAGCAACCATGTTGCGAATATAAAACACACCACAGAGCCGGATTCCCCAGGTTTTGAGCGAGTATTTAAATCCCCTTAAAAAGGAAGATCTTAAATATAAAAATGAGTTTTGGGATCCGCTCTAACTTTTTTTAAAAAAAATCATTTTGAAGACTCGAAAACACTTTAAAGAGTGTTTGGAGTAAAGCTGATTTAATGAAGTAAATCAGTCCCCATATATTAGAAAATATCTGAATATTATTATTTAAATAATATTCCCATAAAGAATAATCTTTATAAAAATAATTGAAGTAGAAGTATTAAAACTTATACTTGAAACGAGTATTAAATAACCAAAGATATACTTATATGAAAGTATTATCTTTATTTGAATAATCGAAAATAAGTTTGATTATTAACACCTTATTCTTAAATAAAATAAAGAATATATTTCAGCAAATAATCGGAGTCATAGATCCTCAAATGAATATTGAAATAATATTCATTAAATAATATAAACTGAGTCATAAGCCCTTGAATGAATATTCAAATAATATTCAATAAATAAATAAAGTTAAAGTTATCGAATAAACCTTATTCGATTAATAGTTTGGAAAACTATAACCATATATATATATATAAATATAAATATAAATATATATATATATATATATCCATATCCATATATACAAAAATCTACTCGGGATCCTCGACTCCCGGTTTTAGAAAATATTTTCACCTTTGGGTCCCTATACTAAGGGTATATGCAAGATACCGCTATCCTCTAGCATAGGTATTATCAACTGAACCAACAGATATATACTTCAAGAATATGAAACAGGCATGCATATATACCATATCACATGCTACAATATATCGCAAGAATTTGCTAAATAACCAACATGCATCTATCGCAAGATAATGCATATACAAGTGTATACATCACAACAACAGTATAACGGATAGAATACTTGCCTGAGCGACTTGGGGGTGAGAAAGGCTCGGGACGAGTCTGATAACCTATAAACAACAAGTAAGTTGGAATTAAACCAAAGTCACTTGTAAATCTATACTTTAACTAACTTAGATTCTAACGCTTGTTTTGCGCTCACCGATTCGCTTAAGTCACTCGGGTACCCTCGGCTCCACCATTTTTAATAATTTAACCTTTACGAGTTTTAAAGCGATTCCTTCGCGAATGTCTTACCAACTGCCTAACACACTTACCATAAATGTTTCATACATTAATTAACCCTTTTTGGTCTTTAACCTACATTTCAAAGTAAGGCGAGGGAAAAAGTTTCGTTCGCGAAACGCCGTTACTTGAAACGGTCGTTTCTCCTAAACCGTGCATCGGAATCGAACGAACTACATATCAAAACGAAGCTCGTAACATGAGCTATCTAATCATGGCAGTGCTAATAATCTAGCAGGGGGTTCTCGGGTCCTAATGCTATGCACAAAAACAGTCCAAAGAAAATCGGACGTTACGACGGCTATGTTTACGCGATTTCCAAATTTTAAACCATACAAAACCAACCACAAACCAACCTCAAATCCAACATACAACCAACATCCATCCTTATCACATCATAACAACCCCAACCAATTCAATTTAATCATTCATACTTATGCTTAAACTTAACTTTAATCATACTTAAGTTCCTTTAAATCAAAACCACAACAATTACCATTCCATTTCACTACCATTCCAAATCCCAAACTCTAAATCATAACAACAAGCTACAATATCAACCCACTAATCAAAATCATCTTATAATATATAGGAATCTAGGGTTTGGAGATGGTATACTTTCCTTGAAGTGGTGGGTGGAGCTAGGAAGCCTTAAGAAGCTTTGAGAAGTCTTAAGAATGCTTGGATCTTCAAGAAAACAAGAAAAAGTTCAAGTTAAAAACTTGAAAACACTATTCATTGTCTTCTTCTTTGATTAAATGAAGAAGATTGAGAAAGAATTAATGGCTTAAACTCATGATATAGTCCTAACTAAGCATGAAGATGATTAGGGAATTATCTTACCAATTTAGGAAGCTTGGATCTTGGATTTTGAAAAATCTTGCCTTTAAAAAGTAAGAAAGCCGAGAGCAATGAAGAACTAATGCCTTGGTTGCTTTTGATTTTTGATGAGAATGATTTTTACTTGGCTTGGTTGACTTGTTTTGTATTTGATTTAGTCAATTACTTTCTTGCCCTTGAAATTGTGTGGTTACAAAGCTACCACACCTCCTTCCTTCCCATGTCATGCTTATGCCATCCTCATGATGTCATCCTCCCTTCCTTGTCCTCTTTCTGTTGGTTGGATGACATCATTCCCACTAATCCCTTTGATTAACTTCCTAATCGTTTGCCTAATGACCGCTGATCTGTTATACGGTTTGCTTAACTTTCGTTCTCGTTTATCGTTTGAAGGATCATACCCGGGATCTTATTACTTAGGTTCCCTTAACCTTTCTCAATACATTATATTCCTTTTTATGATCCTCTATTATAATCCTTTAATTTAAATCCTTTTTATCCTGTTACCTTATACTCAATTCTCTCCGTATCTTGTGGATTTCCGGGAAAAACCAAAGTGTTCGGAATTGGATTCTGACGATCTTTACATACACTTATATACTTCATAGAGTACTAATAATATCCCAGAATATCCATAACAGAACCCCTACATAGTGTGGCGTGAAAAGTTTTCTCATTCAGCTAAAACACTATTCACAAGGGTTACAAAAAGTTGAAAATTTTGGGGTTATTACAGTCTCCCCTCCTTAAAAGAATTCCGTCCCGGAATCAAACAGAAAACAAATGGGGGTACTTTTCTAGCATTGTGCTCTCTAGTTCCCAAGTTGATTCTTCCACATTATGATTCTGCCATAGTACTCTGACTAGCTTGATCACTTTGTTCCGAAGCACCTGCTCCTTCTTATCCATAATCCTTACTGGCTTCTCCACGTAAGTTAGATCTGGCTGCATATCCACCTTCTCGTACTCCACTATGTGCCTGGCATCCCGATGATACCTCCTTAGCATTGACACATGGAACACATTATGAACTTGTTGCAAATTAGGGGGTAGGGCTAGCTCGTAAGCTAACTTTCCAATCCGTCTTAATATCTCAAAAGGTCCAATGTATCTTGGGCTTAGTTTTCCTTTCTTTCCGAACCTCATTAATCCCTTCCAAGGGGATACTTTCAACAATACTAAGTCCCCTACTTCATATTCCTTGTCCTTTCGGGCTAGGTCTGCATATTTCTTCTGTCTGTCTTGGGCTGCTACAAGTCGCCCTCTGATAAGATCCACTATATCTTTGGTCCTTTGGACCACTTCGGGTCCGAGCATCTTCCGCTCTCCTACTTCATCCCAGTATAAGGGAGATCGACACCTTCTTCCGTACAGGGCCTCATAAGGCGGCATTCCGATGCTAGCATGAAAGCTATTGTTATAAGAAAACTCGATCAACGGCAAGTGATCATCCCAACTTCCTTTAAGGTCTATTGCACAGACTCTCAACATATCCTCTAGTGTCTGGATGGTCCTTTCACTCTGTCCATCCGTCTGGGGATGGTACGCGGTACTCATATTTAACTTGGTCCCTGCACATTCCTGAAAGCTCCTCCAAAATCTGGAGTTGAACCTAGGGTCTCGGTCTGAGACAATGGACGCTGGGACTCCATGTCGTGTCACTATTTCTTTAAGGTAAATGTCCACCAGTCTATCGACTGTGTATCTCTCATTGATAGGAATGAAATGAGCTGACTTTGTCAGTCGGTCTATTATTACCCAAATGGCGTCGTGATTGGCTTTCATCCTTGGCAAGCCTATAATAAAATCCATCGCTATCTGTTCCCATTTCCATTTGGGAATCTCCAGGGGTCGCAAAAGTCCACTGGGTCTCTGGTGCTCTGCCTTTACTCTTTGGCAAGTCAAACACTTGTTCACCCATTCTGCTACGTCCCTCTTCATGTTGGGCCACCATTAATATTCCTTCAAATCCCTATACATCTTGGTACTTCCCGGGTGAATGGAATACCTTGAACTATGGCTTTCATCCAAAATCTCATCTTTAAGTTCTTGAACATTCGGAACCCAAATTCGGTAGGAATACCTCATTATCCCTTTATCATCTTTCTCAGTATGGATCTCCTCTCCAGTCATTGACTCTCTGTCTTCATTCATTATTTTCTCCTGGCACAATCTGATCTTTTCCAATAACTCTGGCTGCATTGAGATCTCAAAAAGCTTTTCAGTTCCGGTTCCGGTTACCTTTACTTCAATTTCCATTCTCTCAAAATCCCTTATCAACTCTTCCGAAGTCGTTATCATTCTGAGTCTTTCCTTTCTACTAAGGGCATCAGCCACCACATTGGCTTTCCCTGGATGATAGAGAATCTCACAATCATAGTCCTTGATTAGTTCTAACCATCTCCTCTGGCGCATGTTGAGCTCTTTCTGCGTAAATATGTACTTGAGGCTCTTATGGTCTGTGAAAATCTCGCACTTCTCTCCATACAAGTAGTGCCTCCAAATTTTTAAAGCAAATACTATTTCCGTGAGCTCAAGGTCATGAGTAGGATATCTAACCTCATATTCCTTCAGTTGTCTCGACGCATACGTAATAACTTTACCGTGCTGCATAAGCACACATCCTAATCCTTTGTGCGACGCGTCACTATATATCACAAAATCTCCTTTTCCGTCCGGCAATGCCAATACCGGAGCCGTTATCAACCTTTTCTTTAATTCCTGAAAACTGTTCTCGCATTTCTCCGTCCATTCAAACTTCTCTGTCTTACGAGTAAGTCGTGTCAAAGGGGCTGCGATCTTCGCAAAGTCCTGTACAAATCTACGATAGTAGCCGGCCAATCCTATGAAACTCCTTACCTCTGTGGGTGTGGTTGGCCTTTCCCAATTTGAGACCGCCTCTATCTTGGAGGGGTCGACCAATACTCCTTCTTTATTGATCACATGTCCTAAAAACTGTACTTCATTCCGCCAGAATTCACACTTCGAGAATTTGGCATATAACTGCTCCTCTCTGAGTATTCCTAGAGCTATCCTCAAATGCTCTGCATGTTCTGCCTCAGTCCTTGAGTAGATCAAAATATCATCGATAAAAACTATCACACACTTGTCCAAGTACTTCTTAAATACTCTATTCATTAAATCCATGAAAGCCGCTGGGGCGTTGGTTAATCCAAAGGACATTACCAAGAACTCATAATGCCCATACCTGGTACGGAACGCTGTCTTGGAAATATCTTCGGGTTTAATCTTTAGTTGGTGATATCCAGTTCTCAGGTCAATCTTGGAAAAATAAACAGCATCCTTTAGCTGGTCGAACAGATCGTCTATTCTAGGCAATGGGTACCTGTTCTTTATGGTTAGCTTGTTCAACTCTCGATAGTCTATGCACAGCCTCATGCTCCCATCTTTCTTCTTAACAAATAAAACTGGTGCTCCCCACGGAGACACACTGGGTCTTATCATACCCTTATCCAAGAGTTCCTGCAATTGGATAGCTAATTCCTTCATTTCTAACGGGGCTAACCGGTAAGGTGCTTTTGAAACTGGCGCCGTCCCTGGGGCCAACTCAATAGCAAATTCAATCACTCTATCGGGTGGTAATCCCGGAAGGTCTTGTGGGAATACATCTTCAAATTCGTTGACTACTTGAATATCTTGTAAGTTGGGCACCTCCTTCTGCGTGTCCACCACATAGGCTAGGTAAGCCTCACTTCCTTTTCGTAGCATCCTTTTGGCCTGGGCCATAGTCAAAAATTTCTGCGTCTGCCTCTTTCCTCTAAATATAACTTCTTTCTTCCCGGGGATATTTAACTTAACTTTCTTCCCTTTACAGTCTATCTGAGCATCGTTGCTAGATAGCCAGTCCATTCCCAAAATCACATCAAACTCCCCTAATTTAAAAGGAATCAGATCAACACTGAAAGATTGCTCCTCTATGCCTATCTCACAGGCGGGGTGAATCTGGTTAACAGGAATAATTTCATGATTGGCTATTTCTACTTGTAAGGGTTCTATCAAGGGTTCAGCCTTAAGTCTTAACTTACGCGCAAGGTCCTTTGATATAAAAGATTTAGTTGCTCCCGAATCAAATAAAACATTTGCACTGACTGAATTTGGAGAAAGGGTACCTGCTATCACATCTGAATCTTTCATAGCATCCTGGACTGTCATGTTGAAAGTCCTCGCAGTAGGTGGCTTATTGGAAGCTGCCCTGCTTGCTCCCGAAGCTGCTGGTTTGTTCATTGGGCATTCCCTCTTCCAATGACCTGGGCGTCCGCACTGATGACAATTGGTGGTTGGAACGACGGCATGGGTTGATGATGGGCACTTATTTGAATAGTGGCCCTCCCGACCGCACTTAAAACAGGTTACTGGCCTTTCTTTACACTCCCCAGTGTGATTCCTTCCACATATGTTACAGGCTGGCAATGGGGGCCGAGGCTGGTTGGAATAGGACATTCTTGACTTCTGGCCGCCCTGGCTCACACTCTCACTCATTGGTCGCTTAAACCCAGTGTTCCTTCCTGGCAGGGACACTGCTCCTCGATTAAATCTAGTTGGGAAGCTCCTTCCTGCGGAACCTCCACCCATGCTCATACTTTTCCTCTTTATTCCTTTCTTCTCTCTTTCCTTCTGCATATGTTCACTTCCGACTTCTACAATCGTTGCCTTTTGCACCAGAGTGGCATAGTCCGTAAGCTCAAGGATTGCCACCCTATTCTGAATCCATGGTTTCAGTCCCTGCTGAAACCTCCTAGCTTTCTTTTCCTCGGTGCTCACAAACTCCGGCACAAACCTTGATAACTCAGTAAATTTCGCTTCGTACTCTGCTACAGACAAGTTATTCTGCTTTAGCTCCAAGAACTTGAGCTCCATCTGGTTTTCCATAAACCTCGGGAAATACTTTCCCAGAAACAACTGACTAAATCTCTCCCAGGTTATAATAGCATCTGTCTCCATGTTTTTCTTGGCCTCCCACCAGTAGTTAGCTTCTCCTTTCA
>NW_027417536.1:0-79880 GCF_009905375.1 Apium graveolens | reverse complement strand
ATGAGTATGTTGATTTGACACGAAAGGACAAGGAATAGGAAGTGGGGGACCTAGTGTTGTTATAGGTATTCCCTTGGAAAGGAAGGATGAGGTTCGGAAAGAAAGGGAAGCTAAGTCCACGAATTGTTGGACCCTTGGATATATTAAAACATATTGGGAAGATAACATATGAGCTAGCCCTACCCCCGAATATGTAGCAAGTTCATAACGTGTTCCACGTATCAATGTTAAGAAAATGTAATTCGGATGCCAGATAAATAGGGGCATATGAGCGCATAGACATGCAACCAGACGTAAGCTATATGGAGCAACCAGGAAGGGTTATAGATCGAAAAGGGATAAGTGCTTAGGAGAAGGGTTATCAAACTAGTCAGAGTTTGGTGGTAGAACCATAATGTGGAAAATTGACTAGAGAGTTAGAAGGCACAATGCTAGAAAAGCATCACCAACTGATTTCTATCTGATTCCGGGACGGAATCCTTTTAAGGAGGAGAGACTGTAATAACCCCAATTTTTGGAGATTTTTGAAACCCGGATGAATAGTAACTTTTGCTGACAATGCTGATTAAGAAAAATTATCAGACCACGATATATAGGAATACTGTTATGGAAATTCTAAGATCGTATTAGTATTTCATAAAGAAAATAAGTGTATGTAAAAGCTGTCGGATTTTGAAAACGAGCACTTTTATTTTTCCCCGAGATTTCCACCAGACATTAAGGGATTTAAGAAATTAATATTAAGATGAAGGATTTTAAATTCAAGGATTATAAAGGAGAATTAATTTAGGTATTAAAAATACCAAGAAGATTTTATCAATATAACCATTAAGGTATTTAACCAAACGATCAACGAGATTGAGTGATAACCGGACAAAGAAATAAATAACGACTCTTGTAAATACCTTTGCAAGTGGCAAGGCAAGTGGATGGTTGATCAAACAAGAAACCAAGTGATAGTTAGGAAGGAATGGCTAGTTAATTATATAGTTAACTAGGGATGATCTCATCTCACCACAAATCACCAACACATGGCAAATGGTGAGATCATCTTCCACTAACTCCTTTGTTTATTATTAACCTAGCAAAATATCAAGACAACCCATCATTATCCACCACATTATTCCACCAACACAAGAAAGCAAAAGCATTTCCTCCCCCATTTCCATTGCTCTCGGCCAAAACAGAACCAGCACACTAAAACTGCTGTATCTCCTTCATTTCTCACTTAAATATTGTGTTCTATAGCTCATTGGAAAGGTATTGAGATGGCCTACAACTCTTGTTCACAAGTCTCGTCCAAATAATCATGGTAAGACCCTCATTTTTACAGTTCTTTAAATCGGACTTTTAGAAACTTCAAAGCCTAACTTTGTGTTCTTGATTTCTTTGGAAAGATCAAGCTTGTAGGAGGCTCCCTAAGGCTTCCTAGCAACTTAACACCTCCCAAGGAAGGTATAAACTTCAAACCCTAGCCTTTACTTTATTTTTTAGTAAGTTTAATGGTTGATTTTGTGAAATGAGAAGCATGGATTGTGATTATTAGTAGTTTGGTTTGATTTAGAAGTGTTTTGGTAATTGAAGCTTGATTATAGTACATAGGTCTTGATTGTGGTTGTTTGAGTTGAAAACCTTGGAGATTATGGACTGATGTGGTATGGTTTAGGTGAAGTTTTGTTGTATTGATGGTTATGAGTTGGTTGGTGGTTAATTGGAGTAGTTTAAACATTGGTAATCACGTAAACATAGCTGTCGTAATGTCCGATTTACTTTAGACAACTTTTGTTCATAACATTTGGACCCGAGAACTCCCTGCTAGATTATGACCATTACCATGTTTAGATAGTTTTGATATGTAGTTCGTTTGATTCCGATGTACGGTTTAGGAGAAACGACCGTTTTAAGTAACGGCGTTTCGCGAACGAAACTTTTCCCCTCGCCTTACTTTGAAACATAGGTTAAAGACCAAAAAGGGTTAATTAGTGTATGAAACAATTATGGTAAGAGTGTTAGGCAGTTGGTAAGACACTCACGAAGGAATCGCCTTAAAACTTGTAATGGTTAAATTATAAAAAATGGTGGAGCCGAGGGTACTCGAGTGACTTAAGAGAATCAGTAAGCGCAAAGCGAGCGTTAGAGTCTAAGGTAGTTAGAGTATAGATTTACAAGTGACTTTGGTTTAATTCCAACTTACTTGTTGTTTATAGGTTACCAGACTCGTCCCGAGCCTTTTATCACCCCCAGTCGCTCAGGCAAGTTTTCTACCCGTTATACTGTTGTTGTGATGTATATGCATTATCGTGTGATAAATGCATGTTGGTTAATTAGCAAATTTTGCGATATATTGAAGCATGCTGGTATGGTATATATATGCATGCCTGTCTCGTATTCTTGCCATATATATCTGTTGGTTCAGTTGATAATACCTATGCTAGAGAATAGCGGTAATTTGCATATACCCTTAGTATAGGGACCCAAAGGTGAAAACATTTTCTAAACCCGGGAGTCGAGGATCCCGAGTAGATTATATATATATATATTTATATATATATATATGGTTATAGTTTTCAAAACTATTAATCGAATAAGGTTTATTCGATAACTTTATTTTATTAATGAATATTATCTTGAATATTCATTCGAGGACTTATGACTCATTTATATTAATTATTGAATATTACTTGGATATTCATTTGAGGATGTATGACTCCTTTATTTTATTTAATGAATATTATTTATAATATTCATTCGAGGTATTATGACTCAGCTTATTATTTAATGAATATTATTTCGAATATTCATTCGAGGGCTTATGACTCAGCTTATTTATTTATTGAATATTATTTCGAATATTCATTTGAGGGCTTATGACTCAGCTTATTTTATTTATTGAATATTATTTGAATATTCATTTGAGGACCTATGACTCCGATTATTTGCTGAGATATATTCTTTATTTTATTAAAGAATAAGGTGTCGATAATCAAACTCACTTTTAATTATTCAAATAAAGATAGTACTTTCGTATAGGTATATCTTTGGATATTTAATATTCATTTCAAGTATAAGTTTCAAAACTTCTACTTCAATTATTTTTATAAAGATTATTCTTTATGGAAATATTATTTAAATAATAATATTCAGATATTTTCTAATATATTGGGACTAATTTATTTTGTTAAATCAGCATCACTCCAAACATTCTTAAAAATGTTTTGCGAGTCTTCAAAATAATTTTTAAAAGTTAGAGCGGATCCCAAAACTCATTTTTATATTTAAGATCCTCCTTTCGAAGGGGATTTAAATACTCGCTCAAAACCTGAGGGATCCAGCTCTGTGGTGTGTTTTATATTCGCAACAAGGTTGCTGTTTTGTTAAATGAATCGATTACTTACCCAACACTCGGGAAGTAAAATTCTTGGAACAAGTTAATCCATTAACAGGCATCGCCTGGGAAATATCGGTGAGTTCTCCTTTCCAACTAGATATGACTTCTTGGTGGAGCCGTATCAACAAGTTCTACTTGGGGAAAGGGGGAACGAGCTTTACGTTTCAGAGTCATGGATTTCATCTGAACTAGGAGTGGCGTAAGTGGTCGAGTGGCGCCGGCCCAGCCTTATTATATTGGCCCAAATGGCCTGGAAGTTCCGCTAAGGCGGTCCATTCCTTAGGAGTTCAGTGTTCGGTTGACAAGTAAATCCGACAGGTTCTCCTCTACATGTAGAAAATGGTGGGGTTGCACTACTACGACTGATCATCGTAAGTGGTCTTCCTGGCGCGGAAAACTCCCGTAATGAGTTCATCATCCAATTGGATATTTCTGCAACACTACCCAGAGCACTTCGATAGAAAGGCTACGGTTGGGCGATTGTTGAGTGTTGGCAGGGTCAAGTTTTCAAAATGATGTTTGCATCAAATGAAGTATCTCGTAACTTCATTTTATTTTGATGATATTTTAAAGATTTAATCTATTCAAATCTGGTCTTGTAGTCTCATCTACGTGATGAACTTTTGAAACTAATTATAACTTGAACGGTGGTAGTTCAAGTAGTATTTGGAAAAGATATAAGTGTATTGGAGTATCTTGTAACTTCATCTTTTAAACTTATATCTAGTAAATGATTATCTTATGCATGACAAAGATTTTCAGAAAAACGTTGAGACAAGGTTAGATATATGAGATCACCTTGCAACGATATTTTTATACAGTTATACACTGGAACTCTGTGTATATTATGCATGGAAGAGGACTTCCAAGATTTTGAAAAGTATATATGTATATATACTGAATATTTTGCGACTTCATCACATTAAGATATCAAACTTGGTTCATTTCTTTTGACCAAGACTTTCATGAGTACTATGAGAAGGCTCATATATTGTAAATTATCATACATATTATTTTGGTGGGCTTGCTGCTCACCCTTACTTTCTTCTTTCATCACACAACATCAGATAGACAAGATGAACAGGACCAAGCTCCCAATTCGCGAGCGGATAGGAAACGTTCTGCAGCATCCTATAGGCATTGAAGTCGCTGTAGCTAAGGTGGGAACTACCAATAGACTAGGCTTCAACTTTCGATATACCAGATTTATGTATACTTATGAATTGTAATAATGGCAAAGAAAATGTAAATTTATTCAGAAAACCTTTTAAGGTGTATTGGCAGATAATTGTGGAATAAAATGACTTGTGATTATTTTTGGATGTTCATCTCTGAGACTATAACGTGTGGTGTGTGTGTTTATTGTGGGGTCACAGTATAGAGTAGTTGATTAATTATTAAGATTGGGTGTTATTAAGGGAAATGGAACTCGTGACAACCCGGATCCCCGACCCCGGATATGGGGGTGTTACATCATCTAACAGTTCTACTCATCAATCATTTTCTTTCTTTTTCTATACCTTACTTCCATTCATCGATCACTTGTCTTCTTTTTCTACGCTTCAGTTCTATTTACTGATCACTTGCTCTTCATTCATAGGCCTTGCTTTTCTTTGTCTGGTATCACGAGTATCTATCAATACTCAATCTCATATTATTTTAATCGTCACATAGACGTTACAAGCTCTTATTTATCCTTCGTTTTACCCAAATCCGACTTACGGATTAAAAGTTATGACTAAAATGGTCAAACAATAACCACATAGGCATATAACACATCAATCAGATAGCACGTAGCACATAGCACGCAAGATATTCGATCAAAATAATTTTTCAAAGAAGATTCGGGGTTAAAATGATTTTTCCTGGTATTTAATACGATTTTTTGAACATTTTTCGGAATTAAAACGGGTCTCCGAATCATTTTAAAATTAAATAACAGAGTTCGAATGCCCGAATCTGACTTTAAAATGATTTAATAATAATTATCGAGTCTTGGAAATAATTTAAGATAATATTTTAAAGCTCGAAACTATTTTTTCAGAATTTTTAAATCCAAATAAATGATTAAATCTGATTAAATCATCAGTTAAAATTAATTAATAACTAATTAAATTAATTAATAAATTAATATTTAAATTAATTGACTCATTAAATATTTAATTATCAACTAAAATTAATTAATTACTTACTTAAGATTTATTTTCGAATTAAAAATAATTTTCAGAATTAAAATATTGATTTTTGAAATTTACGATAAATAAAAACAATTTCTGAAAATAATTATAAAAAGATAATACTATTTCTGAAAATAATTAAACACAAATCTAATTTTTGAATTTTTATAAACAGGAATTTAAATATTATAGATTTTTAAAACCAAAATACTGAATTTGTAAATCAGGGAAACTTTAGGGTACTAAACAGTAGTTTCCCCGTCGTCTTCCCCGATCCCCACTCCGGTGGCCGGCCGCCATTAACGGCGGCTACCAAGCTTTTCCGGCAAGCCACAGACTGCCCAGAAACTTATAAAATTAACGGTGTTTGTTCGTTTCAACGCCAGAAACCCAAATATACAATTAGAATCTTCAAATAACACAGGTTTTGGCCGGAACGATCGACTGAAAATCTCGTCGTCGGTGAGGTCGTTTTCCGATCATCACTTTCTAGGAATCGTCTGTTAATTTCAAATATACCATTCGATTCGTCTTTTCACGATCTACATATTGGTACAATAAATTTCATCTAATAACCCCTAACAAAGAAACGCCTAATTTTCAATTAAGAACATTCAAACACATAAACCCTAATATTTAATTCGAGAATTAAACAGCAATTTGAACATGTCATTGAACTCCAAATTCATCATATAATATACCAAAATGACCATAACAAAATTATCTACATGATACAATCATCAAATCACATAAACAACATCAACATAAAAAATTCCTCTTTTAATCATTAAATAATTCGAAATAAATTAAATAAATAAGAAAATAACCTTGATTTCTGCATCAAAAGTGATGATTGATTCAAAAAAAGCTTTTCGAGAGTTTCGATTCGGTATATGGTACGCTTAATTCTGAATTTGGTAATGCCTTCGTTTTTTAGTTTGATTTTCAAGAACGCGACGATTAATTAGGGGTTTCTCTGTATTTTATCGGATTTTACTGGTTGATTATGATTATACGAATAAAATGAAATAAGAAAAGGGCTATTTATATTAATGGAATATTAATACGTGTTGGATCGTATTGGATCGAAAAATAAGTTACTTAGCCACTAAGTAACTGCAAAAACAATCCGATTTTATACCCGTATTGGATAATTATCCAAACCGGGCTTCTAATAAAACACTTTATATGAAAATAATGTAATAATAAGTTGATCTATAAAAAATGATTATCGTAATGAAAATTTTGCGTCGGGACGCGTACGGGTCAATCCGTAATCCGGATCGAAAAAGTCAAAATACGGAAAATGTTCGGAATTATCAGATTAGGTTAGTTAGCAGTTTTCCGAAGAGTTTCGGGTTGTAAAAATGCAAAAACGGTTGAACTTGGACGATTCCCGGCTTTATAAAATAGTTTTGTAATTATTCAGAAAATAATTAATAAATTCATAAATCATTATAAAATCATATAACACTCCAAAAATTAACAGAAAAATACCATAATTATCTATATTTTACTCTGGACATAATAAAATTAACATACCTATACTTTACCACATATAAACATCCACATATCAACACCAATCATCAGATAATTCACTAAAATCACATAATAATCCCATAATAATTATTTATTGATATTACAGTAGACTCACCCTGGTGGCTTGCTATCATTATGTTTTTAGTCTTTTTTGTTCTATTCTGATTGGACAACTATTGTAAAGTTGTTAGCTGTGTTTCGTCTCTTTCAATTCAGTTTGTAGTCTCTATATCAAGACCCTGATCTTATCCTTTATTACTTGAGTGAATAAGAACTAATCGGTTTTTTCTTTTCTTTCCAATCAATGTCAATCTGTGATCGAGTATTTATCATCATATTATCATTGTTATCAAGAAAGTATAGTACCGGTTAACACGTTAATGGCTTCTTGAACCTCAGTTTCTGCATTTGCTGTGACAACAGCAGTTCTGTCAACAACTTTCACCTGTATCGGATGACAACATATAAATGCTTCATTAGAATTTAAAAGATATCGTAGATTAAGAATTATATTATTAGGTTGAATATAAATTTAGCATGCGGCATTAAGGAATAGGCATCTTGCAGAGAAGTTTTGTAAGAATAAACTACTGTTGACATGGAAAGAAACCCCATGCTCATAAACCCATAGCCGTAAGTAAAAATCAGCGACTAAATGGTTTTACATACCCCTAACCAAACATGCATCAGGAACAAATAGCATTAAGCTACGAATAGTTTCAACATTTCCGTAATTGATAATGTATTTACTTCTCAATCACTTTGTAACAAGTAAACAATTGATAGAGTAGAAAATTCATTTAGGCTACGTTTATTGATTAAAACATTCAAGTACAAAAATGTTAAACATTTCATAATTTAATATCAGTTCATATGTTGGTAGAGGAGAACAGATTTTCAGAAACGTTTATAACAAGGAGCTAACCAAACGACTGTCTGAAGGATCTCAATTTCAGGATATGTCCCAGGAAATGAATGCTCAAATGAAAGAAGCATCTAAAATAGCATATGATACAAGTCACATATTCCCACCTTAAGTTGTCTGCTGGGTAAGTCATTATAAAGCTTATTCCATTTGTGTATCGACCATCCCATATGTTGTAAGATGGCCTCTACCAGAAACAAGCCACTTTAAGAATCCCCAACCGCCTGATTGATCAATTTGCTGACTGCCAATAATCTTAAGGAAGCCTTTAGTTGTTCAGAACCTGAAAACATACACTATTTTATAAATTCATGATAAACAATTACTATAAAGCTTTTGCAGATTGTGGAAATTATATTAGGATTAACCTTTGCCTGTTGAACCAAGCTCATTAACTCTACCATCCAGCCATGATAGGAAATTACTAGAGAACAAAATTGTTCCGTGTCCATTTGCTTCAAAATATATGCCAATATCAAAGTCATCCGCCTTCTCATGCAAGTATTTTACTCCGGTAGGAGTAAGGACGACTTGTAGATCCGTTTGTTTCAGGTAATCACTGGATGCACCATTTGCATACGCTGTTTGTACAACACCAAGATGCGCTTGATACAAATTATTGACCTTCTCGTTATTATCCCCATCGAGAATACTCAACTGCTCTTTGATAAATAGAGCAAATAAAGACAGTATCTTGTCCCCGTCTACTAATTCAATTTTGCCATTACAATTTGGCAGGGCTGTAAAATATACAAGCCGGTCGGCATCTCCATCCAAACGTGCACACCTGAAACACTAGAATTATCCCAGCACTTAATTCCTACTACACTCAAACTAATAACTGAAGGCATTGCAATGCCTTCGGTTGACGTAGGTCCTAGTTTCTTAGGGACGCCGGTCAAGGGACATTATCTCATGACTTTGTAAGGGAGGGACGTAGGGAAAAGGCCTGCGATTTTCCTTATGGAAATTCATTATAGGTTGAAGAAGAGATGTGGCTTGGGTGTCCAATTATTACAAATCCATCAGCACAGCAAATCATTTATGTGTGCGCGCGGTTGGTATGTCATATTAGTATTGAACAACTAACTGAGGAATTGAAGCTAAGGTGACTTGCTTTAGGGTGATCACTTAACCCTCCGCACGAATCATCTTACTCTTACAGTAGTATTTAGTAGCCATTCAATGCACATGTTATTTTGGCTGTCATCTCAGGAGAAGGGGAGAATGTAACTGAAAAAATGTATCGCAATAGTTATTGACAGGTAATATGTTTCTCGTATCATATTATTGCCTACTAGGGCTAGATTGTTGATGGGAATAAATGGAACTGAACTCATTTGCCAAGTAATATATCCACACAACACAACTGGTCTGCTAGCTAATTGCAAAACGAAAAAAAAAAAGAAGAAAGAAGAAAACCTAAAATGCATTCGAAAGGATCAAAAAAGGAACAATGTCTTTAGTTAAGGAAAAGATGTATAATCAAGAACGTAAAGGGAAGTAAGAAGTTTGTACAACAGTGGCCAAGCCCAAAGTACATTACATTAAATATGATGATGAAGATGTAGATATTTCAACCAGTCAAGCACTTACTCAACCACAATTTCCACACAGTACTTGATGAAGTCTATTTAGACATTTTAATATAACCAACATGAGAGGTGCGGGACACCTTGATCAAGGTTCCTAGTTCTGGGACCAACAAGCATTTTGAAGACTCTTCCCTGTAGAAAAAGCCTGCGCATTTGCAATCTTTGTTGCATTTTTCTCTGCAATCAACAAATTTTATACCCCCTCCTTCCGTGTATCCATTCATGAAATGTTCGACCCCTGCAACTTTATAGTAGTCCACATTAGCCCGCCCCTTACATGCTGGTAAAATTGGCGGTGCGCAACTCTTGCTCCAACCAAGCAAACCTGCAGCAGTTGGGCAAGCCACACA
Source organism: Apium graveolens (assembly GCF_009905375.1). Classification (NCBI taxonomy): domain Eukaryota; kingdom Viridiplantae; phylum Streptophyta; class Magnoliopsida; order Apiales; family Apiaceae; genus Apium; species Apium graveolens. The sequence goes on along the minus strand of NW_027417536.1, from coordinate 69,906 downwards.
CTGATTCTCTTCACACACCCCTAAAGATCCACACTTACTCGGCAATCTACATTCGCTTGTTCTGTCCACACCATCTACCCTGTTAAGAACCTCGTATGTAACATCCCATGCACCCCAATCAACATTTGGGTAGTACGTATGTATTCTTAGGTTTCCGTCTATATCAAGACGAAGCATTGAATAAGTAGCATTGTACTTGGGTCTAGCCAAAAAGCTAGTCCCGGAGGTCAGGGAATTTTTCATTTTAAATGCAAGAAACAGATCATATGTGTAGTAAGGTTCGTCACTATCGATGCCAAAGAGAATATCTGCCAAAACGCCCTTGCCATCTCCAAAGTCATCATATTTGTAATATAGTAGGGAATTTACTGCATTGTCGCTCTTGTAATACATGGCCAAATGCCTTTTTTCCATTACCAGGGTGTAAGGGCCATCAGCAGCATCCATATATGACAATCTACTAACCAGCTTTGTCGGCCCATTCAGATGTAGTCCTTGGCCCAGTACAAGTGTGTCAGTTGGGTGATCAAAACTTTGCCATATATATGCACCCTTAGCATTATACAACACAAGATTACCAGTTTGAAGTAATTCCAAGCCAACCACACCCTTATTTGCCGTACCGGTTTGCCATGCAACTGAGCCATCAACATCTGCCAACACTAGATTACCATCAGCACCGAATGCAAGGGATGCATTTTCACGAACCGGCTTGCCTCGATTCGCATCCCAAACCCAACGCATGATCGACTCGGAGCGACGGCTGCCCATTCGAAGACTTAAAGTAAAGGCATAAGGGGTTGAGTTTTGGAAACAAAGCATGAACGGAAAGGTGGAAATATCTAAAGGACGGTAATCGCCATATTCGACACTGTATTCACCTAGTTCCCCTGCATTGAAATAGCGGAATCTTTTGTCCGACGGCACAACAGCTTGGCCTGTTGAAATAATGGTGAGTAAAATGATGAGAGAAACCGGGATTAAATAAGAAGAACGCATTGTGCACTAGAAACTTTGTCTATTTTGTTTGAACAAGTATGAAAAAGTACACAAAGACGTTAGGCTTTTATAAAATCTTACTAGTGTGATTGTTGTTACCATTTAATTGTTTCGTGGTTTTTAGATACACCATTTCTGACTTTAAAGAAACAAGGCCATCTCATGATGACCTTTTCTCATTCAGCACGTAACTTATAAATTGTTCTTCTTCAATGGTTTCTCTTCATCCGGTGTGTGAAGCTTGGGTTCAAGACACTCTCGCCGTTGGGTTGGGTTAAACTCGGGCCCCTCTGACTCGGCAATTCGGTTTGTGCCATAGAAAGTCAAAGTAGACTAGAAAAATTAATGAAAGCTAAAGGATACACTTGAGCTTCTTGTTAATTGAAAATTCGTTAACTGGTTTGATTCGCTGTTTTATACTGCCTGTTGTTTTATTTTAAAACTTGCTGCGACAAAAATTTATATAAAAACACAAGTTTTACATAAAAAGATTAGACTTGCACAATTTATAATTAAAAATAATTCACAATCATATAATTATTAAACTTAATGGATGGATCTGTTTACAACAGAAGCTGTTTACCTAATTATTTAGAGTAAATTTACTTAATAAATTTTGACATTAAAATTAATATATATTACTTGAATATTAGTTCAATACGTGCCACGATTAAAATATGAGTTAGAATACTTCAAAATAACTAAAAAGAGGTTAATTTTATGAACTAAAACAGTAAATTCAAAACTTGTTTTATAAACTACCATCTGGAAATCAAGATGTGCGAGTACACAGATGATACCACCTCTGGTAGGTGTTTTTGGCATTCATTTCGACTTCACTTAAATGAGCAACAATAAAGCAGAGTTGAACTTCGGTATGCTGGTTGGCAAATATTTTAAACAAGCGAATTTACTATTTACTATTTTTTTAAACATGTGTCGAGGAGATTAAATATAGGGGCGGATGATCCACCAACCACAACCGCTAGGCATTTACCGACCGTCAAATCGGTCATTATAAGATTAAAATTGGTCGGTACTCACAAATAACAGCCGAAACTAAAACGGTCGAAAAATTCTTGATCATTATTTAATTTTTTGGTCGAAATTTACATTTATTGACGTGGCTTGGCAAAGACCTGACATGTCAGTGTCACGTGGCTGAAGGCCACGGACACGTGGTCCTTTTTAATATATTACTCACTCGATTGATATAGTTGGTTGGTATAAGAAGCGACCGAATTGGTCGTTATCAGTCTAGAGGCTTTTTTTTGGGTAAAACACTAATAACGTAATTTCATAGATTCATTCGTTCTGAACGTTTCGGAAGGACAAAATCGTTTTCTTATGAACATGGTCGGTATTGTATGAATCCAGTCGGTACTTGTTGTCCAGGAATACCAATTGTGGCCATTATTGCTGTCGACGGTCGGTATTGTCTGCAACTTTTTTTTATCCTGCTGAATTTAGCCCTCCCTGTATGTAAACCCAAACTCGTACGTTACCAACAACAAACACAAGCAAGTCATTCCAAAAAACTTAAATAGCTATAACACAATCATTTGAAAACTATATACATTAACCAACCAAATGTTAAACCAACTACATTAAGTTGGATTATCTAGGTTCAACGACCAAAATTTAAATCAAAATGGTAGTTAAACAAATGTACACGTGCAGATTTAAACCAATATCCTAAACACAAGCATAATAAATAACCAACTAAAAACTACTCCCGCTGTCCATATCGGTTCTTAACGTTTGAAATAGGGGTTTGGTACGAATTTTATGACTCTTATCTAATATAGTTCCAGGACTTATTTTTAAAATATTCTTTATTTGAATATAAATTTAAATATTTAATTTTTATTCATAATAAAAAAAATTAAAATTATTTATGTAACTATACTAGATAAGAGTCTTAAAATGTATTACACACTCTATTTCAAATGTTAAGAAATCATAGGGACGGAGGGAGTACTAATTAGTGCCACTATCGCCTTCGGTTCCATCGTCCCTTCCGCGCCATACTCCTCTTTGCCATGCTCGAAATTCTCCTATTCATCGTCGTCCTCGTTGCTGGTGGTGGTGGTGTCATTATCCCCACCTTCTTGAGCACTCCTTCTAGCTTAACATACATCAGAGGTTAAAACGTCTCAAATAATACTACAAAACTCAAATTGAGAAGTTTTAAGATTTTACCTCTTGGTGATCCGACTCATACTTTTTCTTGATTGAGATGAGTAAGGTCCCGACATAACAGGTTACCTCTCTAAGAAGGGCAGCTGAGAAGGTGGCAGTACCACCTTCCACATTGTTATGCATATTAATAATGGCATGGGCAATGACATTTACTCTCTTGTACTTGGGTTCTTGATGGTATGTGGATGTATTTGTTACTGCATCTTCCATTATATCCCGGACTACGTTGAAGAAAATACCATCCAGAACAACAGATTTGGCGGCGAGTTGGCTAGAATATCCGGTCACATCGCCACGTCGAGCTCTATAATTCGCAGCAAGATCGGGGAGGAGTGTCGACTCCGGAATTTTTGGAAAACCAATCAGCTCATTTTTGGGAGGCCTTGTCATTCCGGGTGCAACTTCCTTTAGCCACCATTGGATACAATAATCGGATTCTTCGACCCCCGGGTATACCAGCCAATACATCCCGATTCCTTTTAACAATATCAGCATACTTATCGAACAAAAAATATATATATAACCATAAACATAAAAATATATAGAGGGTAAATGATTAAATAGAACGCAACCAAGTAAACGAATAGATAGTAAAAAGTTCCACTATCTCTTGACTCTCGGGTGTGAAATATTTGACATTTGGAGGCAACTCATCAATAGAGACACCGGGAACCTTTTTTGAGTGAAGTTTCATGTAAATAAACAAGTGGTGCATTTTTCCCCCTCTTCTTCACGTAGTCCTATATATAAAATAAATTATCATAAAAACAAATGCACGCTGCGGAAAATTCAAAAACATGTATAAAAAACTATCAAAAATTTCTTATATTTACATGTGTTAGTGTCGAATTTTTGCTCGACAAGAAGAGAAAATAAGGACGAGAAGGTTCCTTATTGATAGAAGGTTACTCGATAGAAAAAAGCTAACAGACGGAAGCATAAAGACAAACGGACAAGTAGAACACTAGAACAGAACCAAGTCAAATAACAACCCTGATAATTAGCAGGGTGGTTAACTAATATTCCTATTCTACAATAATGTTATTGGCAAGTGGCAAAGAAATAGCAACTGTTGAAGTCAGATAAGAGTATATTCTACGTTTATTTAATAACATTGCTCATGTATGAGTCCTAAAACTCTAGGGAAATAACATTGCTCATGAGTCCTAAAAAGCTACAATCAGACATGTATATTCTACATTTAAAGAAGGAGACACTCAAGGTGAATCCAGGACTTGTTATATCGTTAAAAAAGGGAAGAGTAAACCTTTTTTAGTGTGGTACAACGACAAGATGCTGACTTTTATTATGATGGAGAGCATAACCAAGAGGAGGAAATACCTACCATCGACTTCAGTAATGCAGGGCTAGAAGATGATGGTTGTATGAAAATAGAATGACAACTCCGTGCTAATGAAAAAGAACGATATTAACATGACAAGATACATAAAAGACTTGGGCGTCGTAGATGTAAATCATACAAATTCTACTAACGACACATAAAATGAACAAAAAGAAAAGATGGACATAAAAAAGGGCTGGTAATAAATAATATGAGGAGGCTACTTCATATAAAAGGGTGTTAGCCTTTTTCAAACTTTTTGGGATATAGTGACCAAACCAGTTTATGATTGTAGAGAAATTGTGTTAGCAGAATTAAAATAACAAGCACAACGAACACAATATTTCAAATGTCACTTAATTTGTATTAATTAAGTTTGTCTTGCTACAAATTCTAAGTTCTTTAAAATAAAAGAACTCAGCTTCTTCCTTGAGAGAGTACAAGAAAATTTTAGATCTATTTATTACTTTAAAAAACAAAGTACCAGTGTTTACTTTATAGATTAGTAAAACAATGGTTTACACAGCATGCAATAAGATGTATTACACCCTTTTCTAAGCTATCTCTAATTCTTTCTATTTTGGCTTAGTAAATCTTTGCAAATCTTGTAGGTTTGTGACCATCCTTTGGCAGTTAATCTAGACTCTTGATCTTGCACTCTTCAAGCTGCTTTTGTAGACTTTTCAATCTGAATGAATAGATTATTTGTTAATTGATAATCTTGAATCTTTAACTTGTGTGCATTACTGTATTTGAGCTTCATGTCGAGATCTCCAGTTTGTTCTATAGAGAAGTGACATCTTGATAAGTATAATGACTTATCGAGATCTTTGAAATCTCTATAAGTGTATTTGGATTGTCGAGGTCTCTGAGTTATCTATAAGTATACTTGACTTGACGAGGTCTCTAGATCTCTACATGTAGAGTTTGACTTGTCGAGGTCTCTAGATCTCTATATGTATTTTGACTTATCGATATCTCTTAGATCTCTAATGAGAAATTGACTTGTCGATATCTCTAATTTTCATATCTTCATTTGACTTATCGATATCTCTGAGTTCTCTACATGCAGAAATGACTTATCGATATCTCCGGTCTTCACATCTTCATTTAACTTGTCGATATCTTTGAGTTCTCTATAAGCCATTTTGGACTTCTCGATAAGTCATTCTGGAGTTCTCGAATGAATTCTCTATATAGCTTGATCTGTGACTTGTCGATGTCTTGACTTAGAATATTTTTCATAAAACAGATTTATTCAACTCCAAGCTTCTACATCTTTTCTGTGAGGCATGATCTTTGGTTGATCTTCTTTTGTAGTTTATTCTTAGGTTTGAAACTGTTTACAGAAAAATACATTAGTCTAATCTTCTAACCATTTTACAGACTCAAGAAATACAATACATAATACAGATTTAGACTATCATACAACTAAATCTCAGGGTTGTTAATGTGACTTAGTCTGTTATTATGCAGGCATGTCTTGCATAACAATCTCCCCCAATTTGTGAGAAGATTGCTTATCACAAATTCATGTTTGATAACAAGACTAACCCTAAGCTAAAAATAATTACATAAAAATTGAAATATTTGACAAATTTCAACATTTATACATTGAGCAATTACATTAGTTCAATAGTACAAAAATTAGGTTAAATCTTCATAGCCTGGCTCTTTCCTAATGAGGTCCTTGAGATTTATAAGCACATTGAGTTCTTCAATAGTTTTTGTCCCTTTCAAGTCTTATACTAGTTTGAACCACTCATCCAGTTTGGAACCATTGAGGTAATTAACTCTGAATCTTGTGTAACTGCCAATATTTATGTTTAGAAAGTGTCCATCTTTTAAAATTATACTCATCCCCTTTGCCTTGAGCTCATTTGATCTTTGTTCAAACATAGAACTTATTTCTGCATACTTCCTATCATTTTCTTCCTTTTCAGCCCTTTCTTTTGCATTTCTTTCATCCCTTTCTCTCAGCCATACACACATCACTGCCTTCCATGCCCTTGAACTTGTGTCCTCGTCCTTCATTAAGCTAATCATCCTCTTGAAGTCTGTGGCTGAAAGTGTATCCATTATATCCCTGCTAAGTAGAGTGAAGGAGCCATCATGATAATAGATTATGACTTCTCTCAAAGATACAACCCACACTTTGACCATTTCTTCAGATAATTGTTGATAGTAGTCATCATCTGTGATGTAACAGTTTAAAGGTAGAAAATCAGTCTGATTAAAGCAATTCCAGATAACCCCCTTACCAGCTTGCAGCTTCTTTGGTTTTCTCCCAATAGTCTTGAAATGAGTCTTGATTGATGGCTTAAATGATGGTAGGTTTGAGATTTTCTTTAAGGTGGTTTGGTTAGAAGTGATTGGTATTTTGAGTAAGGTGTTTGCAGTTTGTTTGTACAAAAATTTAAGATTAGAGGTTAAAGGTGGTTGAGTGTTTGAGCTTGCAGTCTTAAAAGTTTGAGTAGGTTGAATCTTGACTTGTAGGACATTTTTCTTGGTACCTTCACCATCTTCCCTCTTCTTTCTTCTGTTTTCATGTCCCCTCATCTTATCATCCCTTTTCTTCTCTTTTACTTTGCTGCCAGTTGCCTTGGTAGATTGACTTAGATTTGAGTCAGAAGGTTTATGCTCATCATTCTTCTGCTCATCATCATCCTTGCCATCTTTTGTGTTGAATTGACTAGTTGGCAACATGATCTCAATATTCTATAGGTATCTTCCCAGCATCCTGATCATCTCCTCATCTTCAGCTGTTTTAAACTTCTTCATCTTTAGGTCAGTTTCCAATGACATAATCAATCTTTTATCTCCCCTTACACAGTTTTTGGGTATTGTAAAGTATCTGCACTGTTTGGTTTGTGGAAAAATGTAAACCACCCATTGTTTGGATATAGATAGGCTTCGGGAAAGGTAACTATATGGTCTTTCTTGAGTTCATTGAGCAATTGGGTGTTCTCTGGATTACTGGATTGACTCTATCAATTATTACATCCAGCTCAGATGCTCTCATGGTTTGAAGATTTGAGAGAGACACTTGTAGACACTTGTCCAAACCACAATCATCGACATTAGCCACTATCCTTTTCTCCAAAAAGTTATCAACCTTTATAATCACCACTCTTAGAAAATTGATGTTGTTGGACAGGGCTCTCTTGTAAGTAATGTAGTTGTTGGCGAGAGACACTCTTAGCACAACCAGTAGCTCATTGAATTTCTTATCTTGACGAAGTCCTACTGCAGCTTTTAGGAGTCTGTCTTTACTAACATCTTGAGAAATTTTGATTTGAGTAGAGATTTGGCCAGAGTGAGATGTAGATTTTCCATCTTCCTTTGATTGTGTAGATTTTCCAGCTTCCTAGGATTGTTGAATTCTAGCTTCTATCTCCCCTTTAGTCTTGGTAGTTGGCAGGAGTAGTGGAGTTGGAATTTCTGGCCTCACAGATTTAGGTAGAGCAGGTAATGGAACATTCAAGGCACCCATAATAGCTCCTAATGAGATAGAATTCTGCATTTGGAGATGTTTTTGAGATTCTACTAGGGTTATGATGTCATTTTGTTGACTCTACACCAAAGTAGTGAGAGTTGTGACCTGATCTGTGAGTGAGTCATTGGAGGCTTGCAGATTGGAGACTTGCTGTTGAAGAGATTGAATTTGGAGGTTTGTGGATGTGGAGATTGGTTGCTGGAAGCTTGATGAAGAAGGAGCATTAAATATGGCTTGAATTGATTCTATGATTCCTTCAATTAAAAGAGCTGAAAGTTCATATCTAGCCTGATGTAGTTGATTCAATTTTACCCTTGTGTCATTATTATTTGTGATTTCATTTTGGACAACTTCATGCAGATCTAGAAAGGATTATTTTAGGTTCTTGATGCTTTGCTCCATACTGGACATATCAAATATGGCCATTTGATCAGCAAATTTAGTGTATTTATTCTTGATCTCTACTTGAGTTGGCACAAGGTCATCCAACTTGTCTTTCACCAATCTTCGAATTCTGTCTTGTTGACTATTCAGAGTATGTTGTAGTACTTTACCAATGAGGTGAAAAGCTTTGAGTTGGGCCTTGTAGACTTCTGTAATAACATCATAAACTTCCTGTGGACTAAGAGTCTTGGCATTGCTTCCTAGGATAGTTATATATTCTTCTCTTAACCTAGCCAAAACCTGATCCATCTCCAAACAGACATCTTTATCCATCCAAGCATCCATATTTCCATCTTTCTCAAATTCATTGACAATCTTTTGATGATGTTCTTCAACATCTATTTTTTAAGAAATCAAGATAGCCTGATAATCCTGATTGGACATATCAGTTATGAGCAATTGTTCGGTAATGTTGGCAAGGCTAGAGAGTTAGTCCACAAGGAGGTCATTCATGGTTATAGGTTGAGTTTGAGCATCCTGCAGCCACTGGGAGATGAGGTGTGAAGGTTGTTGTGTAGGGTTGGAGGTAGATGGTATATCTGTTTCAGTTGAGGTAGAGGGTTGAGAAGTGGTTGGTAACCCTGTGATTGGAATCACAGTTAAACTCACAGTAGAAACTGTGGTTATGATAGTGTGTTGTCCACCAAGGGTGGGAACCTCCATTTAAATTAGAGGGAATTTGACCAGGTTAATGTCATGTACCATGGCCTCAAACCCCTGTTCTTCTTGCAAAGAACTGGCACCTAAATGTGTTTGACTTGTCTCCCCAATAGTTGAATCATTGATAATTAAAATCCTAGCTTCAATTGACAGAGCAATCTCAGCCAGAGTTTGAGGGGAGTTGTCCCTACATGGGGAACCTCCAATTAAATTGGAGAGGGTTTAGATAGCTCCCCTCAGGAGTAATACCCTCAAACATTTCAATCTGTGAAGATTGATTTGCACGTGAAGGTGCATTTGGCACTACCACGGGATCTTCAGTAAAAACTGATGAAACCCCTGTGTTTTTGTTGGTGTCGTCAAGGTCTACCCCAGCTTGTACCATTTCACTAACTGAATGTGGTTCCTGGGTGGTGAGAAAAGTCTCTTGAACTGACACTTGATTTTGATAACACTTGATTTTGACAATACTTGAGAATTAGATTCAAGTATTTCATTATATGAAGAAGAAATTTGAGAGATAAGAGTAGTGATTTGAGAATTGAGTTTTGGCTGCTCCCCTGAATGGATGAGGGACCTTCAAGAGATGTGATCTCAGTGTTTGTGCCATCCTTATTCCTTCTTTCATAAACTTGAATGTGTTAAAGTTGTGGTGCAGACTCTTTAAATGATGCACTAGGGAGAGTGCTTTGTTCAATAGAGACACCCTGTTGAGAGGATGCCTCTAGAGTCTGTTTTAAACCCTCTTTCTCAACTACATCCTTTTGGGAGGATGTAGAGGTAGCTTGAGGGGTCAACTCAGATTTCTTTACAATCTTTGGCTTTTTGACCAAGGTAGATTATGGTTGTGTTTGATCCTCACCACTATCATTTATTACTGTCAAGGGTTCCTGATTTTTCTTATTTTACTCACCTCACCCTTTTGAGAGGATGAAGTGATTGGTTTCCTAGCTTCTAATGGTAGAGAAGGAAGGGTCTCGGTTTGGGAAGGCCCCTGTTAGTGTTCCTGTTTTGTTCTTCCACAGGTACATGAGCCATAACTACACTAGTTGTTACTGTTGACCTCATGTCAGGCATAGGGTAAGGGTAAGTCCTGAATCTCTCCAACATAAATGGAGTGATTCTAAGACTTACAGGAACCTTATTTTTTGTAATAAGTGAGCCAAATAGAATTTGGACACTTTTTTACAATTTCCTATATGTGTTCTATCTATACCATTAATTAAATGAATGTCTTAAACTTTAGAGTTTAAAGTAGACATTATAAACCTAGAAAAGAAAATTTCCTTACCTCTTGTAGCCAAAGGCATTGTGAGCCTTGTGTTAAGTTCCTACAGAATCAGAAGCCCCACATTTATGTGTCTGTTGTGAGCCATGGAGAATACTAGATTCTGGACCACACTAGAGATGTTGTCATAGCCTGTCTTCCTACAAGTGAAAGCCCTCACAATTGAGTCAACCAGGAATGACCATTCCCTCCTCAAATGCTTCTTGTTCAAACTAATCAGATTGATCAGCTCACTGTAGTTGATAAAGTCCATGAATTCAGCTAGCTCTTCTTGAGTTGGGACCTCCACCAAATTGTTAGTAGATGTAACGCCCCCCCAAATCCGGGGTCAGGGGATTTGGTTGTCACAATGAAACCTCAATCCAAAATAACATGTTTAATAGCAAACGGTTTCTAATAATTGAAATATAGCATCTGTGACCCCAAACTAATCCAAGATCTTTTAAGGTTACAGTTCTAGAAACAAGAAATCCAAATTCCACAAGTAAATTTTTTGCTTTCTTTTAAACTCTTTTCAATAATTTTCAAACTCAATAATAAACCCGCTAGTGTAACTTCAAAAAGAAGTATACTATGCCCAAGTACATGATAATACAACTATAATATATATACAAAAACTTTACATAACATAACTTACTCTAGTTCCGCAAACCCTGGGCCAACCATCTTCCCAAAAGCTTCTTCCTTCACTTTCTCGAATTACGCAGCTAAATAGCATAAGTTATTCCTCACTGGAAGGTTAAATTTAAAAACAGGAAAGTATGAATGAAAGAAATGCTCAGCAAGTTCATTATAATATATATATGGTCTTTTTGATATAAAACCGGTATCAGCAATAGAACAAAACATTTTAAATCATAATTGCTGAATCAGAAAATTGAGTTATGTAATCCCAGAATTGGTTCCTCATCTGTATTCAAAATTCTTTTGATATTTTTGAGCGAAATGCTTTAGCAATACTTTGAATCTCGACGAGAATAAAACTTATAAAATAGTGTTTACGTAAATATCGTAAATAACAACATGAAACAATGATTATGGACTGAATCATAAACTTCATATCCAATTTACTCAAAACCCCAATCATCATATAAATACTTATTTTGATGTCACAGAAAATTAAATATCAATACTAACTTAGATGCTCACCAACATCCCATACTGAAGTCAACATCAATCATATATATATTAATACCACCTTTGATATTTAACAACAAACTAAGTATCAACATCAATCAGAAACTGATTTCACATTTTATCCAAAACAAAAACACTTGAAAAATTATTTATTTAATGATTATCAAAACAATGTAGCAATTTAGATTGGAACCAATTATGCACTATGTTGTTCCGGAGGATTAGTCACGAAACAGCACCGGTATCCTGCCATTCCGCAAATATAGGTACCGGTATCCCGCAGCCATACCGTACCTATAGGATATCCGCAAAAGGCATATCCCGCAGCACCGGTATCCTGCCTTATAAATTTTATTCCCCCTTTCACTTGGCAGGATTACTCGCAACAAGACCATGTTATTCTCAAAGTATAAAATATTTATAAATCTGGTATTTGGATAAGTAAAAACACTGAACTATTCTGAACTTAGAATATCATAGATTACTTGCATGATAAACATTTAACTCAGCGATATATAAAATATTTATCTATTATGAACTGAGAATAGAAAAGCAATATTTGCATAATCATAAGCAGTTGGATATGTAAAATATTGAAGTATTCTGGAATTAGAATAGCGCAAAAAATTTTCCTTTGGTTTCTAGCAGTTAGGCACACTCGCAACATCACGATTATCTCAGTCTGACATCTCATGATCTCACTATCTTTCTATTTCAATAATTCACTGATGTGCTGCTCCTGCGATTTCTAGAATCCAGATATCCAATATCATTCCATTTCATTCTTTTTAATGTATGGTCCCGATCAACTCGAATGATCCTCATCTTGCAAAGCTTTTTTACCGAATGCTAGGTTATTCTTAAACCTACTTTGTGGACTTGGGTCTTTTGTCTGGAACTTAAGAGTCGAAATACCCTCAATAAGACGGCCGCTTATGCTTGACATATCCTCACTATCAATTCTACCCGTAAGATTTCATAACCTGACTCCTATTTATACGTATTAATTTAATACATAGAACAACTAGGGTTCACATATTCAAAACTTGGTTTGGTATCTATTTTAAAAATTACATATAACTGTCGTTTCGAAAAATAGGGTTGTCGAATATTTTGCAAAATAATTCACCACTATACGCAAATAGGTTTCGTAAAATATTTATAATTATATAGCTATATACGTTCGATTGATATTCCTGATAATTACATGATACGTCTCCGTACTCCCGAAATTAATTTCTCAAAAATCGGGTAGCGTTTCCTCTATTTATCGGACTACCAATCGATTCAAATCGACGCAACAATCACAACAACGCAATCCATAACTCCAATTATCCACTACGCTATAATATCTACACCTGACTAATTACGATTCGAAAAATAATTTTATGAACTAAATAATATTTTATAATTGTAGGACTCATAAATATTCATCATTGTCCACCGTCAACTCATCGAGAATCACTTTTGACGGCGGCAAAATTTGTCGGTGGCCGATTAATTCGGGTGTCCATGAAGAATCCAACCGATAATAAACTATGAATTACTCAATAATCAAATAATATAAAATAATCGCAAGAAATTCATTCAAATTTTTCAATAATTAATGTGAATAATTCCAAAACAATTATCACAGATTTTCATCACCAAAACAATCTGCAGAAATTAGTAATTACATGGCCAGTAACACGCGCGTACGCGCAACACATAAACACCACCATCTTGCCAAAAAACCCAAGAAGGCGGCGATACAGGAAATAACAAAAAAACCACATTGAACCATACATATACACATGCATATGTATACACACAACCAACAATCAAACGGAAAACAACAACGGAGACAAATATGGCCGGAAAATAAGGTGGCCAGAAAAAGAAAGAAATGGCGGCGGAGCTTAACGGAATCCTAGGAAAAGAACGGAAAGAAGGAAAGAAAAAGAAAAGAGAGGGGAAGATAGCGATTGCGAGAGAGATTGATGAGAGAGAGAGACGGTAGAGAGATTGAGAGAGACGAGGGGAGAGAGATTTAGGAGAGAGAAGAGAGGATATAAGCGTGTATATATTTTGAGTTTTTGTCTGAATAAACCGGGATGAATTCTTGTATATCTCCTATGTCTAACACGTGTCTAGTTACTTGACACGTATCCCTTCCCAGACTGCAAGCCTATTTCTTTATCATTTTAATCTATTTAAAGATACAAGGCGCGAATAAATAATAATCAAAATAATATCAAAATAATCTTAAAATTTTATAAATATTCTGAAACTAATAAAATATAACTTTCGAAATTTTTAAAACATATTTGGATTTAAACTTAAACTCGCGTTTTATGATTAAATGAACAAACGTGTGGGTAAATAAAACCCAAAAAATTACCAAAATAATTCTAAAATTCTCGGAATAATTAAAACTAGTAAAATAAAATTTTCATAATTTTTAAAATATTTTTGAATTGTGCATCATACCCGTATTTTACGATTTAACGAACAAATGTGCGGATAAATATAACCTGAAAAATTTCCGAAATAATTTTCAAATTCTCAAAATATTCAAACACTAATAAAACATAATTTTATAATTTTTGAAATATTCTTGAATTTTATTTTTAATTTACATGTAAATACAATTAGAAAATTATTTTGGGATAAATAATTGACAAAATATTACTTTCTAAATTTTATAAATTTCTATAAATAATTATTGAAATTATAAAATCATAAAAATAATTTTAAAGATAATTTAAATATTTATAAAAATAAATTTTCAATAAAATCACTTTTAAATACAAAAACAAAACGAAACGACTCAGTAAATAATAATACAAATATTCCTCAATCACAACTGATTCACAAACAATTAATATTACATACAACACATAGCTGACATAATATCCACTCAATCCCTAATATTACAAATCGAACTCAATTTACCGATATCAATAAAATGATCGGCTTTCAAATAAACTTTTGAAAAATAATACATTTAAGTAAATATTTTTAGAAATTAACAAGGATCAATATAACACTTAACAATTAGTATATTACAATTTAATAACACAAACTCGTCAAACATGAATAAAATATCCATCATTGCACTCCTTTCAAATCAGAAAATCACATAAACATATTCAAATAATTTAAATAATAATGCTGAAAAATACAATATATCACATTAGGAATGCCCAAAGCCAAGTTTACATGATTCTTAGTAAATTCCACATGTTGGCCTTAAATAGAGCAGTAACCACCATGGAAATAGCTTGGTTCTCATGAACAATTGTCCTGATCATAGCCGAGTTCCAGAAGTCATTGAGAACATCCAGATACAGAATTTGTTTTGCAATTAGAGCACCTTCAAAGAATGTCTCATAAAGAAACTTGACAAAGCTCTTGAAGCTATCAGGAGCTTGGTTAACATATGTGAATGCAAGGTAGTTGGTGCCCTCCTTTGGGATAAAATCTCTAACAGTGTTTGATGCCATTTGAAGTGATTGAATTTTAGTGGGTAAGAGTTCAAATTTAAGAGAGCGGTTAAGATTTGAAAAAATTAGGTCACTTGAGATCTCGACAGCGTAAATAGGGGTTATGTCGAGATTTCTGGGTATTTATAGAAAAAAGGTAAGTGACTTATTGAGAAGTAGAGATAAATGATTGGGATTTGCTTATCGAGAAGTCACATGTAAGAATAGATACATATTGATTCCCGACTCTTATCGAGAACTAAAAAGGTGATTAATTGAGATGTCCAATAAATACCCAGTTTGTCCTGAATGGAGTGAATTTTTCCAATTTTTATTTTAAAAATCAAAATTAAATTAGAATGATTTTATATCAAAAGTATTTTACTCAAATAATTTATTAAACTAAATTATTTCAGTCTCGAGTTATCGAGAAGTCGAAGAATGATACTTGTAGAGAACTCTATCGAGAAGTCTCAAAGTGACTTATCGAGATCTCTACAATGACCTATCGAGAAGTCATAATGAGAATTGTCAAGAAGTCCTTTTAGAAGTCAAGAAAAATGACTAATCGAGAACTCTATTGAGAATTCTCAAAATGACTTGTCGAGAAGTCAAGTAGACTTATCGAGAACTCCGTTCTCTATATACTTTTGTTGCTTCTGATTCTGCCATATGCTAATTTTACACATTAAAAATGTAAATTAATAGTTAAACACTTTTCTTAAAATTTGAAAAATTCTAAGCTAAATTTTGAATTTTTGAAAAATAAATATACAGGGACTTTCGAAATATTTATAACTCATATTTCAGTTAATTTCCAATTAAATCAAATTAATTTTGATTCACCAGAAACTAATTTGCTGTAACATATTAGCTGAGTTCTTGACTTTAGGATGAAGAATTTAACATTCCAATTTCACCAACAAGTCTAGTGAAAGTTGTTTCATCCAAAGGTTTAGTAAAAATGTCAGCTAATTATTTTTCTGTTGGAACAAAAATAAGCTCAATAGTATTATTTGCACTATGCTCTCTAATAAAATGGTACCTTACATCAATGTGCTTTGTTCTAGAATGATTAATTGGATTAGAAACAATAGAAATAGCACTAGTATTGTCACACATAATTGAAATTTTGTGTAACACTAGGTCATAATCCATTAACTGATTTCTAATTCAAAGCACTTCAGTACAACAACTTCCAGCTGCTATGTATTTAGCCTAAGCTGTGGAAGTTGACATGAATTTTATTTCTTGCTATACCAGGATACAATTCTTTGTCCAAAAAATTGACAGCTTCCGCTAGTACTCTTTTTGTCAACCCTGCATCCAGCAAAATCCGCATCTGTGTATCCAATAGTTTCAAATCCAGTTCCCTTAGGATACCATTATCCCAAGTTTGGTGTTCCCTCTAAGTATCTAAAAATTCTCTTCACAACCATCAAATGTGATTCCTTTGGATTGGCTTGAAATCTTGCACACAGACATGTTACAAACATAATGTATGGTCTACTAGCAGTCAAATACAAAAAAGATCCAATCATTCTTCTATAATCTGAAATGTCTATACTTTTTCCTTTTTTATCTTCATCCAACTTTGTAGCTGTAGACATAGGTGTTGATGCAGGTGAACAATCAACCATTCCAAATTTCTTCAATAAATTTTTAACATACTTGGTTTGGCTGATGAAGATTCCATCACTCCTTTGACTGACTTGAAGTCCAAGTAAGTAATTTAATTCCCCCATCATGCTCATTTCATATTCACTCTGCATGAGCTTTGAGAATATTTGACATAACTTTTCATTAGTAGAACTGAAAATGATATCATCCACATAAATTTGAACTAGGATCATATCCCCACCATGCTGCTTGTAGAAGAAAGTCTTTTCAGTTATTCCTCTAGTGAATCCATGTTTTAGAAAAAAATCTGACAGAGTGTCAAACCAAGCTCTAGGTGCTTGCTTTAGTCCATAGAGAGCCTTAAGTAATTCGTAGACAGAGTCTAGAAATTATGGATCTTCAAAGCGAGGTGGTTGTTGCACATAAACTTCTTATTCCAACTCACCATTGAGGAATGAACTCTTTATATCCATTTGATACACTTTAAAGTTTGAGGGTGCAGCAAATGCAAGAAAGATCCTTATTACTTCAAGTCTTGCAATTGGAGCAAAAGTTTCAGCAGAATAAATTTTTTCTTCCTGTGAGTAGCCTTTTGCAACCAACCTTGCTTTGTTTCTTGTTACAATTCCATTTTCATCCATTTTTTTTCATGTACACCCATTTTGTTCCAATTATACTTCTGTTCTTTGGTGCATGACCCAACTTCCGAACTTTGTTTCTTTCAAACTGATATAGTCCTTCTTGCATAGCAGATATCCAGTCAGGATCAAGTAAAGTTTCCTCAATGTTCTTAGGCTCAATTTTTGAAAGAAAGTACGCATGTAGACATTCATTAGCAGTTGCACTTCTAGTCCTCACTCCAGCATTTGGATCACCAATAATTGCTTCTTTTGTATGACTCTTATCCCATTTTCTGGTGTGAGTTTGTGGACTTGAATTTTCTGCATTTTCCTCACCATGGCATGACTTGCAAAACTTTCTCCTCTTTCTCCCCCTGAGTTTGTGCTATCAAATTCAGATATTTGAGATGGGCTTCCATTCTCATGATTCATTTATTCAATTGACTCTTCATTCATTATGTTTTTTGTGTTGACTTCAGCTTCATCTTCTGAATCACTATCAATGTTGAGATTTTCAAACTTTAGGGCTTCAGCTTCATTTTCATCAAGGCATTCCGAGCCTGGACACTTGTCATAATCAAAAGTCACATTTGTGCTCTCCATAATTTTCTTTTTCTCGATCACATACACTTGGTAGGCAGTTCTCTCCAATGAATAACCCATAAAAATTGCTTCAAAAACTTTAGAGTCAAAGTTTCCCACATATTCAGAGTTGTCTTTTAGAAAATAGTACTTGCTTCCAAACACAGATGCTTCACGGTAGGATTCCTTTTTGATAAGATTAAGTAGGGTGAATTACCAAGATTTTTGCTATGAGATACCTGTTTTGAGTGTAGCATGCAATATTGACAGCTTCTTCTCAAAAACTTGTTGGAAAATTGGTATCTTGCAGCATTGTTCTAGCAGCCTCAACCAAGGTTCTTTCTTTCTTTTAACTACCCTATTTTGATGAGGTGTTCTAGCTACTGAGAATTCTTGAACAATGCCCTTGTCCTTGCAGAATTTAATTAAGGTTGCATTTCTAAATTATGTGTCATTGTCACTCCTCAATCTTTTTACACAATTCTGATCTTCAGCCTGCTTTTCAATCTTCTTGATGTGTTCAATAATGATGTGTGGAGTTTCATCCTTAGAATGCATAAAATCTACCCATGTATACCTTGAATAATCATCCACCATCGTAAGTGCATATTTCTTCCTTGAAATTGATAAGACATTTACTGGTCCAAACAGGTCCATGTGAATAAGTTGCAAAGGTGCACTTATAGAATTCACAACTCTGCTTTTGTGATTAGACCTTTTTATTTTGCCTTTATGACAAGCCTCACAAGCTTCATTTTGAGCAATCTCCAGATTTGGCATGTCTCTCACTAACTCCTTTTTCACCAGGGTATTGATAGCTTTATAATTCAGATGAGAAAGCTTTTTGTGCTACAACTTTCTTTGCTCAACAGATGGCTTGGTGTAGAAGCAACAGATTTTATCCTTATTTCCTGAGAATAAGTCTTCAATAAATAAGCTTCATTTTCTTGCTCTTTTCAAAGCAACTTCACCAGTCTTTTTCCTGATAATTGGGCATTTTTCTTTGTCAAATAAAACATTAAATCCTTCATCTGTGAATTGACTGACACTCAAGAGATTCACCTAATGTCCATCTACAAGTACTACATCTTCAATGACAATATTTCTAGAAAGTAAATTGCCATATCCAATTGTGAATCTTTGTTGTGGTCTCCAAAAGTCACCAATGGGTCATCCATCTCCTCAAATAGTGATAACATGGCTTTTTCACCTGTCATATGCCTGGAGCATCCACTGTCTATGATCCATATGACCTTTTTCTCTTTACCATGCACATAATGAGGATTAAGTATGTTTAGCTATCCAAGCAATGTTGGGTACTTTCTTCTTGTTAACGGAATATGTAGAAGTAGAATTTGATGATTCAGAAAGAATAGTGTTCAAATTTTCTTTGTAGTTTCCTTCTTGGCTATAGATTCAGCTTTTGCCTATTTGAGATTCATTCTCAGTCTATAACATCTTTTCATTACTTTCATGTTGCAAGAAATGCAATCAAATTTATCACAGAAGGAATAAGGGTCTTCATCCTCTGCTTTATTATATTTGCAGACTCCCACTTTTGGCTCACTAACAGCCTTTTTGCAAAGGTCAGTTAGATGACTTGCAGAGTTACATTTTTAACATTGCTTCCTGGGAGCATCTGCAACAAATGCAAAGTTGTTTCTCTTGTTCACTCCAATTTTCTCATTCCTATTCTTATTTTTCTTTCCTGAATTTTCAGTCTTGATTTCCTTGATTGGCTTCTCAAAAACTTGATTCACCATGGTCTTCTTTTCAGTTTTAGGAGTTGGAGTTGTCTCAATGCATTTCTTCTCATTGTCTTTATCTGCAAGCTCTTGCTTGCTGACCAACTCAGCTTCACTGAAATTGACTTCACATGCTTTGAATAAAGGTACATCAACTTTTCTCAGCATAACTGGGACATCATTTTTCTTGTTGTTGTTCAAGGCATCATAGTCCAAACCAATAGCTATGTTAGCACATGGTTTGTTCTTCTCATGGTATTGTCCAATGACTCAGATGCATTCCTGAATTACTTCAATTTCACTTCATTCTTTTCTAACTTTTCCCTCAACACAGCTTCAATTTCACTAGCACTCTTCAGCTTGTTCTTCAAATGTTCATTTTCTTCCTTGACAGTCTCAAGCTCAACAAGCTGCAGTTCCAAATCTTGCTTCTCAATCTTAAGCTTCTCATTTATCTTTGATAGCCTACTCACTTCCTCAGTAGCTGCCACCATGCTTGTGTGGATGTGAAACATCTCTACACCCATCTTTTCAACAGTTTCTTTATATTGACTTGCATCTAAATCAATAGTGGTTAGAGTTGGTACCTCTGATTTTGAAGTGGATGAATATCCATGCTCAAGATCCATGAAAGCATAATTTCCAAATTTTTCCTTTTCATCATCTTCATCAGTGTCATCCCAACTCTTTCCTTCAACAATATAAGCTTTTCCCTGTTGTTTCTTCAAGAGAGCTTCATACTTTGCTTCCTAAGCTTTATCATTCTTCACTTTCTCTGGATTCATGTACTGAGTAGCAAAGTGACTTAACTCATCACAGTTGAAGCACCTTATCTTTGATCTTTCAAGAGATCCAGATTTGTAGCCACCTTTTCTAGTTGAGTTGTACTGAGTCTTTGATTTCCAATTTTTGTTGTTGGAAGACTGTCCCTTGCTCTTGAAGAATCTTGGCTTCTTGACCCTGATGTTAGAAAAGTTTCTAGCCAGGTATGCCATAGATTGGTCCATCTCATCTAGCTCATCAAGGGTATAGGAATCATCTTCTTTAAGCTCCAAAACAACTTGCTTTTTGAGGTCCTTTGTTCTTTTGCTCCACAGCTTGAATGACTGGAGTTTGTGCATCTTGCTCATCCTCACTTGCTTCATTTACAACCAAGACACTAGATCTATCAACTACATGTCCTTTAGGGGTGATCGCGATCCGGTTTGGTTCAGTTTATATGTTAAACCATAACCAAACCACATAATTGCGGTTTTGAAAAAATTCAAACCAAACCACACCTTATAACCCAATAAAACCAAACCACTCGGTTCGGTTTTATTTGGTTTGGTTTAGCGGATTTTGGTGGTTTAAGATATTTCTTATTAGTGAACTCGGGAAATATAGTAACATTTAACATTTCTTATATTTAAACTTTCTTTCTTACAATTTAAATAAGTAATAATTTATTTATTTATTCTATCGTAGTAAAGTATATCATTCGTATTAGTTACAAATGACTAATGTATAATAACATGTTGATTAATTAGTTGTAATAATAAATGTTCAATATAAAAGTAATAAAAAATTCATCAACATTATTTTTAAAAGAAAGAAATACACAATACAAAATTTTAGTTACTGATTATAGAATATAATTGTTTTATGTTATATAATCATAAATATAAAATTGTATATATATATATATATATTAATGCGGTTCAGATCGGAAGCGGGCTGGTTTAAGGTCAAACCAAAACCAACCCATAACCCGCGGATTTTTAAAATAGTTGAACCGTACCCGCAAACAACATTTCGGTTTCGGTTTGGGTCGATTTAATATCGGTTCGGTTTATGCGGATTATGCGGTTTAACCCGAACTGTGATCACCCCTAATGTCCTTGATTAAATCTTAATGACTTTCTTTATAACATTTCAAGTTCATATATCTTCAAGATTCCATGTAGCACCTCCAATGTCATTATGCTCAAGTCCCTTCCTTCTCTTATGGTTGATATCTTATGTTCAAGATGGTCAAGAAGAGATAGCAAGAACTTTAGATTCACCTCCTCAGCTTCATAATACTTATCATAAAGTTGCAAGTCATTTATTAATTTTTTAAACCTTTCAAAAACTTCAGTAATTCCTTCCTTAGGCATTGCCATAATCCTCATATTGAGACACCAGTATCCTCTTTTGATTTGACCTAACTTCCTCTGCTCCCTCACACAGAATCTCTATTTTCTCCCAGATCAGTTTGGCTGTGTCATAATTGACAATGTTGTTGTACAAAACATTGTCAAGTGACTCTATCAAAATTTATTGCAAGCCACTATCCAGATAGACTTTCACTTTTCTAGTTTCAGTGTATTTTGAGGGATCTTTAGGGGAATAATGAGCTGGGATGACCATGTCACCATATGTGGATTCCTCAACCCTTTCCATGGGAGTGAAATGGCCATTCTTGAAAATCTGAATATATAATGGGTTGGTCATCCTTATAAACGGCGTCATCTTCTTTTTCCATAGTGTGTAGTTAGCTCTGTCAAAGGCTGGTATCTTGATGCTACTTAACTTCTGCGCACTCATACTTCCAAGATCTTTATCTGTTTTCTTTCAAATTTTGCTTTGATACCACTTGTTAGTTATTAAGTGCAACACATAGGGGGTGTGTTAGATATATTTGTGATGTCATGTCTATTATGATTTGTGTTTAGTTTTCAGATCTTACTTAAATAAGACAAATCAGTACTTAACTAGAAATCAGTACTTATACTGAAGTCAGAATTTAAGATATCAGAACTTAAGTTGTCAAAACTTAAGTTATCAGGAGATATTTATCAGGAGATAATATCAGGACTTAAGGAGACTTTCAGATAAGGAAGACAGCTGATTGAAAGGAAAGAAGATCAAGACAAACATAAGAAGAGATATGCATGAAGAAGGAATTCTTTGAAGAATAGAATACTTGGTAGAAAAGATAACTGATTGATATATATTAGGAAGCAGATTGTATTCGATATCAATTAGAAGTTTATCTTGTAACTGTGTAGTATATAAACACATACATAGGGTTTACACTATATGTGTTATCATTATCGAAAATATTATTCATTGTAACCCTAGCAGCTCTCGTGATAATTTGTTCATCACTGAGAGAGGACAGTTCCATATTGTAACAGAGTTTATTGTGTTGAATAAAATATGTGTTCAGTTACTTGTGTTCTTAATTCGATTTAATTGTAATAAACACTATATTCAACCCCCTTCTACAGTGTGTGTGACCTAACAAGTGGTATCAGAGCAATCTGTTAACACACAAACAGTTTAAGATCCAAAATCAATCATGTCTGAAGAAACACAAACTCCAACCAAGCCCACCAAAACTGAAGAACCTCCAAAGACTCAAATCCATAATCGATATGAGACTATTAGAGTTCCCATACTGAAACCATCTGAATATCCCATATGGAAGGTGAGGATGCCTATGTTTCTGGAAGCTACAGATCCAGAATACCTTGACAGAATCAATAAAGGACCACATAAGCCAACCAAGCTCTCTATTGTAGTTGCAGATCAGCCAGCACAGACAGTACCAAATGAGAAAAGTGAATATACAGCTGAAGATATCTCATCTATTGCTAAGGATGCAAAGGTACGACATTTGCTGCATAGTGCCATTGATAATGTCATGTCAAACAGGGTAATCAACTACAAGACTGTAAAGGAGATATGGGATGCCTTGGAAACAAGATGTCAGGGAACTGATTCAATTATGAAGAATAGGAGGACTATACTCACTCAAGAGTATGAGCACTTTGACTCAAAACTTGATGAGTCATTAACTGCATTATATGACAGATTTGTCAAACTCTTGAATGATATGTCACTAGTGGACAAGGAATATGAACTTGAAGATTCAAATCTTAAATTTCTGTTAGCTCTTCCTGAAAGTTAGGATTTGAAGCCATCACTATAAGAGACAACTATGTTCTTGATGAAACAACTTTTGATGAAATTTATGGGATGCTCAAGACTCATGAACTTGAGATGGAACAAAGAAGCAAGAGGAATGAAAGGAAGTCAAGGAAAGTTGCTCTTAAGGCTGAGGAGGATGTCCCCAAAGTAGCTGCCTCAAGAAAAGGCAAGGGAAAAGCTCTCATCACAAAGTCTGATACTGAGTCATCAAGTTCTGATAGTGATGATAATTCAGAAACTGAAAGCTTACCTGAGATGGATCCTGATGAAGAGATAATGAAGCTTTGTAAGGGTGATCGCGGTCTGATTTGGTTCGGTTTATATGTTAAACCATAACCAAACCGCATAATTGCGGTTTTGAAAAAATTCAAACCAAACCACACCTCATAACCCAATAAAACCAAACCACTCCGTTCGGTTTTATTTGGTTTGGTTTAGCGGATTTTGGTGGTTTAAGATATTTCTTATTAGTGAACTCGGGAAATAAAGTAATATTTAAAATTTCTTATATTTAAACTTTCTTTCTTACAATTTAAATAATTAATAATTTATTTATTTATTCTATCATAGTAAAGTATATCATTTGTGTCATAACCCCAATTTTTTTGGAAAAT
The DNA here is from genome assembly GCF_009905375.1 of Apium graveolens. Classification (NCBI taxonomy): domain Eukaryota; kingdom Viridiplantae; phylum Streptophyta; class Magnoliopsida; order Apiales; family Apiaceae; genus Apium; species Apium graveolens. The sequence goes on along the minus strand of NW_027417536.1, from coordinate 45,736 downwards.
TTTTGAAACCCTTATGAATAGTGTTTTTGCTGAATGAGAAAACTTTTCATGCCACGCTATGTAGGGGTTCTGTTATTGATCTTCTGGGATATTATTAGTACTCTATGTGGTATATAAGTGTATGTAAAGATCGTCAGAATCCAATTCCGAACACTTTGATTTTTCCCGGAAATCCACTAGATACGGAAAGAATTGAGTATAAGGTAACAGGATAAAAAGGATTTAAACTAAAGGATTATAAGAGAGGATCATAAAAGGAATATGATATATTGAGAAAGGTTAAGGGAACCTAAGTAATAAGATCCCGGGTATGATCCCTCAAACGATAAACGAAAACGAAAGTTAAGCGAACCGTATAACAGATCAGCGGTCATTAGGCAAACAATTAGGAAGTTAATCAAAAGGATAAGAGAGGATGGTGTCATCCAACCAATAGAAAGAGGACAAAGGAGGGGTGATGACATCACAAAGTGATGCAAGCATGACATAAGAGGGAAGGAAATGTGGTGGAATATTAACCACACAAAATCAAGGGTAAATGGGTAATTGACCTAAAACAAAACAAAAAAAACCTAGCAACCAAGCAAAACAAATCACAAAACACCAAACCCTCCATTTCTTCATGAAGCTCTCGGCTTCTTTCTTAAGAATTGGGAAGTCCAAGCTCCTCCACTTGCTATTTTACAAGGTAATTATCCTAGCTTCTCCTAGTTAAGTTACATACTTCCTAGAAATCTTAGCTTCAAAATCCTTTCCTAGCATTTCCTATAAATCATTCAAGAAGATGGTGAATAGTACTTTCTTGAAATTAATTTTTGTGTTCTTGATTTCTTTGAAAGAACAAGCTTGTAGGAGGTTAGATTAAGACTTCCATGGGCATTCCAAGGACCTTTCATGGATTAAAAGCTTCAAGGAAGGTATAACTCTTCATGGTCTTAGTTTTAAGTTTTGTTGTTTAGATTTCCTAATGTTTAGATGATGGGTTAGTGTAATGGGTGTGTAATCATGTTTAGAGCTTGTTATGAGTAGTTTAGTTGGTGAGAGGCATGATTATTGTGTGTTTAGAGATTGGTTGATTTTGTGATATTTTTGGAGTTGGAAATCTTGGTTATTAGTTAATGAACTTAAGTAAACTCTTAGTTCATAATTGAGAAATAAGTATGAATTGGAAATATTGAATTGTTGGGGCTGTTGTAGTATGGTATGGATGGATGTTGGTTGTATGAATGATTTGTGGTTGAATTGTGGTTGTTTTGAATTGGTTTAAATTTTGGAAATCGCGTAAACATAGCCGTCGTAATATCCGATTTACTTTAGACTGCTTTTGTTCATAACATTAGGACCCGATAACCCCCTGCTAGATTTTGACCATTGCCATGTTTAGATAGCTCATGTTACGAGCTTCGTTTTGATATGTAGTTCGTTCGATTCCGATGCACGGTTTAGGAGAAACGACCGTTTCAAGTAACGACGTTTCGCGAACGAAACTTTTCCCCTCGCCTTACTTTGAAACATAGGTTAAAGACCAAAAAGGGTTAATTAATGTATGAAACAATTATGGTAAGTGTGTTAGGCAGTTGGTAAGCCACTCGCGAAAGAATCGCCTTAAAACTCGTAATGGTTAATTTATTAAAAATGGTGGAGCCGAGGGTACTCGAGTGACTTAAGTAAATCGTTAAGCGCAAAACGAGCGTTAAAGTCTGAGTTGGTTAGAGTATAGATTTACAAGTGACTTTGGTTTAATTCCAACTTACTTGTTGCTTATAGGTTACCAGACTCGTCCCGAGCCATTCGTAACCCCCAGTCGCTCAGGCAAGTTTTCTACCCGTTATAACTGTTGTTGTGATGTATTTGTGTATATGCATGATCTTGCGTTAAATGCATATTTGTTATAGCAAATTCTTGCGATATATTGTAGCATGTTATATGGTACATATGCATGCCTGTTTCGTATTCTTTCCATATATATCTGATTGGTTTAGTTGCATAATACCTATGCTAGAGATAAGCGGTATTTGAGTTTACCCTTAGTATAGGGGATAAAAAGGTGAACATATTTCTAAACCGGGAGTCGATGTTCCCGAGTATAATATATATATTTTTATATATATATGGTTATAGTTTTCAAAACTATTAATCGAATAAGGTTTATTCGATAACTTTAAGTTTATTTTATTATATGAATATTATTTCGAATATTCATTCGAGGGCTTATGACTCCTTTATTTTATTATATGAATATTATTTATAATATTCATTCGAGGACTTATGACTCCTTTATATTATTTAATGAATATTACTTGAATATTCATCTGAGGACTTATGACTCCTTTTATTTTATTTATTGAATATTATTTTGAATATTCATTTGAGGATCTATGACTCCGATTATTTGCTGAGATATATTCTTTATTTTATTAAAGAATAAGGTGTCGATAATCAAACTTATTTTTGATTATTCAAATAAAGATAGAACTTTCGTATAAGTATATCTTTGGTTATTTAATACTCCTTTCAAGTATAAGTCTTACAACTTCTACTTCAATTATTTGTATAAAGATTATTCTTTATGGGAATATTATTTAAATAATAATATTCAGATATTTTCAAAAAATATTGGGACTGATTTATTTCATTAAATCAGCATTACTCCAAACACTCTTTAAAGTGTTTTCGAGTCTTCAAAATGATTTTTAAAGGTTATAGCGGATCCCAAAACTCATTTTTATATTTAAGATCTTCCTTTTAAAGGGGATTTAAATACTCGCTCAAAACCTGAGAGATCCGGCTCTGTGGTATATTTTATATTCGCAACGAGGTTGCTATTTTGATAAATGAATTGATTACTTACCCAACGTTCGGGAAGTAAGTCCATCTATCGAGTCGGCATAAGCAATATGGGCTCAGTGGGCGTCCATGATAGTGTAAGTGGCTGAGTGGCAGTCCAGCATAAGGTCCTATTGCGACCAGGGTGATGACCAGTGGGGAATTCGTCCATTTACTAGTAGAAAAGGTTACTTATTGGTATCTTTGCCTGATCAGCAAGATATCAGGTTTATGCCAAAATTCTTTCCTTTCCAAATTTATTGGATATTTCAATTCTATTCATACTTTACATGACAGAGGTTTTCAGGAAATGTATGTATATATATAGGTGTATATATATATATCGGGACTTAATGAAGTATATCATAACTTCATTTCCTTCAAAATATTTCAAAGATTGAATATATTCAAGTCTTATCTTGTATTCTCATCAGTGGGATGAACTTTTGAAACTAATTATAACTTGAACGGTGGTAGTTCAAGTAGTATTTGGAAAAGATATAAGTATATTGGAGTATCTTATAACTTCATCTTTTAAACTTATATCTAGTAATTGATTATCTTATGCATGACAAAGATTTTCAGAAAAACATTGAGACAAGGTTAGATATATGAGATCACCTTGCAACGATATTTTTATACAGTTATACACTGGAACTCTGTGTGTATTATGCATGGAAGAGGACTTCCAATATTTTGAAAAGTATATATGTATATATATATACTGAATATTTTGCGACTTCATCGTATTAAGATATCAAACTTGGTTCATTTCTTTTGACCAAGATTTTCATGAGTACTATGAGAAGGCTCATATATTGTTAATCATTATAGATATTATTTTGGTGGGCTTGCTGCTCACCCTTGCTTTCTTCTTTCATCACACAACATCAGATAGACAAGATGAACAGGACCAAGCTCCCAATTCGCAAGTGGATAGGAAACGTTCCGCAGCTTTCGGGAAGCGTTGAGACCGCTGTAGCTGAGGTAGAAATTACCAATAGGCTAGGCTTTCAACTTTTGACATACCAGATTATGTATATTTATGAATTGTAATAATGGCAAAGAAATGTAAATTTATTCAGAAACCTTTTTAAGGTGTATTGACATATAATTGTGGAATAAAATGACTTGTGATTATTTTTGGATATTCATCTCTGAGACTATAACTTGTGGTGTGTGTGTTTATTGTGGGGTCACAGTACAGAGTAGTTGATTGTGTATTAAGATTGGGTGATATTAAGGGAAATGGAACTCGTGACAACCCGGATCCCCGACCCCGGATTTGGGGGTGTTACAGAAGTAGTATCAGAGCTAAGCGTTATAAACCTCAGAGATGATGTGACGTTAAGATAATAAGTTCACTAAGATAATAAGAACTCTTGCCAAGTTCATAGTCGGGCTACCTAACGTAGTACCGACAGTTAAAACCCTTATGGGAACCCTTATAAATGTAGTGATAGTGGCGTAGTTCGTTATCGTATATGGTAGCGGGACTCCGAACCCTGAGGTTGAGGAGCAATGGCGCGATGATGTTTTATTACTAATTGGAGATCGGATTGTGGATCCGATAGAGTGTCCTAATGCAGGACCGGATGATGTTGATATTGAGGATGTAGCGGTTGAGGATGTTGTCCTAGAAGGGATAGTTGTTGAGGAGGATCCCATGGAGGATCCTGACAAGAATGAATAAAGGACCACTGATGAATTGATGACCATGGTTAGGTCGACTACCAGAGGTAGGATTGGTCGGTCACTACCGGAGGTTCGTTCAAGTTTGTAAAGATAGTAGCCCCCTTTAACGCGGCTTACTCGTAAGACTGAGAAGTTTGAATGGACAGAGAAATGCGAGAACAACTTTTAAGAACTGAAGCAAAGATTGGTGACGGCCCCTATGTTGGCGTTGCCGGATGGAAAATGAGATTTTGTGAAGTGTAGTGACGCTTCGCATAAGGAATTAGGGTGCTTCTTATACAGCACAGCAAGGTAATCGCGTACGCGTCAAGACAATTAAGGGAATATAAAATTCGATATCCCCACCCATGAGCTTGGGCTCGTGGCAATAGTTTTGCCCTAAAGATTGGAGACACTACTTGTATGGAGAGAAGTGCGAGATTTACCTAAGCCATAAGTGCTCTAGTGCATTTTCACGCAGAAAGAGCTCAACATGCGCCCAATGAGGTGGTTAGAGCTAATCAAGAATTATGATTGGGAGATTCTTTATCATTCTGGGAAAGCCAATGTGGTGGCTGATGCCCTTAGTAAAAAGGAGAGACTCAAGATAATAATGTCTTTGAGAGAGTTTATAAGAGATATTGAGAAAATGGAAATAGAAGTGAAGGTAACCGGAGCTGGTACCGAAAAGATGTTTGAGATTGCAATACAGTCCGAATTATACGAAGAGAACATATTGTGCCAGAAAAAGTGATGAATGAAGGCAGAGAGCCAACAATTAGATAAAAGATTAATATCGAGAAAGATGATAAGGGAATAATGAGGTATTCCTACAGAATTTGGGTTCCAAATGTTCAAGAGCTTAAAGATGAGATCTTAGATGAAAGCTAGTTTGAGGAATAAGATTTAGAGCAAACCCTGAACGTGATAGTCAGGGAGGTCGCCATCAAGATAGAAAGAACCCATAACATAATAAAGTGAAAAATGAGGATTTTAAATTAAAAGATGACCCCAATTATGGGGAGTAGGAAGAAATATTTAGACTAAGAAAACAAAAGTCGAGCGAGATAAGGAGACCCGAGACGGTACTCCTATACGGAAATTCATGGACCTGTCAAAAAAAAAAAAGAACTTAGACTATTATCCCCAACCACCACCTTGAGGAAACAATGCGGCAGGAAATTCTTTCACGACCTTTAAATCGTTAAGCTCTCAGAGTTCCAAGGAACAGGTTAACCTAGTCGAGGCAAGAGCCTGGCTAAAGGAAATAGAGGAATCATTTGAGATTCTGAATGATTGACGAATCACAAAAAACTATTTTTGTCACTTACCCTCCTAAGAGAGAGACCACCCGCTGGTGAAAGACCAAGGAAGGCACGGAGCAAGAGATTATAATAAACTGATTTAAGTTCAGTCAATTGTTTTCAGGAAAGTACTTCCCAAGGTTATAGAGATAGAGTAAAAGCTTTAGAGCCAGAACAAAGGCAGACGAGTATGATGAATTATGAATCTAAGTTGTAAAAGTTGTCAAGATTCGTTCTGAGGACACGAATCCAGAATGACGGGATGTTTGAAATCAATGCTTATGTTGTGTTGGTTCATGAAATAACGATAAGAGAAAGGAAAATAAAAAGAAACTGAAGTGGAAAGGAATATAAAGGCAATAGAGTTTGAGGAATGATAAAGGAATTGGGTATGAGGAAACCCTAAAGACTCGTAGTAATAGAAATAGAAAAGTATGTAATCGTCAGGATGAGGGTGATTCACCATGAGTTAAAATTGCTGGGTGAAGGCATAAGAGATACATATATTTTATCCCTAGTAAGTTGGGAGGATTCAAGGAAATCTTGAGATAGTTCGAAGGATAAATAATAAGACGCGGATAGACTAAGGAGACAAGAAAGTAAGAAGGTAGGAAAATTGGATGAAGGAAGTGACCTTCAAGAATGTGAAATGTAAGACCGGTGGCTCGATACCCAGAAAGGGAGACGCCAGGTATGAGAGATATCCTAACATTGAGATGACTGTTGAGATAAATAACAAAAGTAAATAAGGAATTATTAAGAAGAAGTTCACGTTGAACACGACCAATATCTTCCAGAACATCCTTGTTATCGTTACCAAATTAGGCAAGACAACCGGATAACCGTTGTTATCTTTTGGAGGCCATATTGATTGACCTCATTTGGAATACAGATGTTATTGTAAAATTAGGCATATACTATCGAGGTAGGAATGATCGAATAAGACACCCTCATCAGGGATATATGACTTGAATTATCCATGGAAGGATGCATGTACTTTTTCTAAAGGTGGAATTAAGGATAGAACATCGGTAACTTAAAATGAATCCTAGGGGAATGCATAAAGGTTGGCATTTCACCCTTAATAGGGATAGTATGAGTTTTGAAAGTATGAATTGGAAACGATTAAGGTAATAACAACCTTTAAGAATCAGTGGAGAAATTTTTCAGAAGTATATAGACAATGATTCTGGTATTAATAAACGGTATCTTGATATGCCCTGTATCTAGGGAATACAGGAGGAACGATTCAAAAATAACCTAAGAGGTTTTACAAGAAAGAAAGGTAATATTCAAAATTCTCAAGAATAGAAATGTTGATAAAGGAAATATGACGTAATTATAATGATGCCAAGTGGGGCACGTGTTAAACCACGAGAAAGTATGGATCGAACCAGTAATGGTCGAAATTGTTCAGGGCAACTAGGACTTAAGATAAAAGATGTTCTAAGTATGATTGAGAGTCAGTCGTGACAGTGGTTAACCTCTAAAGACTGAGGCAATAACTTATGGAAAAATGGTGATATTTTTTTTTTTTTACTCATCAGATTTTAAGGAAAACATCTTTACATAAGCTATGATTGAAATGAGGTAGAAAATTTATTTGGAGGTGGTTAAAAGTGACATTGACTGTAAGGAAATTTTACTATCAGGAAAGGCCAAAGAGGTGGCCGACACTTTAAAGGTAAGAGGATAATTATAGGCGCTTGTGCCAAAGGAATACAGTGATGATGGTTAAAGCTATGAAGGTTGTATTATGGTTTGGAAGATTGACATTCCTTTTGATGACTGTGCAATACCCAGCCGTAATAGTAGTTGGTAAAGGTTTAATTCGTGTAATCGCCATGAGCGGTCTATCTATCTTAGAAGGTACTATCTTGAGAATGAGCCTGGACCATGTTTCAAAAAGGACTAAACGAACCTTTGAGTTAAGTCTTCTATCGAAGGCATATGATTAAGAATGGTATTAGCCTGCTATCGTTACTTTGATTGAAACTCTTCTGCAATTTTATCTACTTCATGTCATGAAAGTACGTCAGAGTTTGGAGTGTTCTTCATGAATTGTGATTTGTGGTTATGTTAACTCCTTAGGAGAATTAGATACGAGATGTATGGACTCCGTATGGTTAGCAATTAAGACTTCATGGAAAATGAATGACTACAGTAGGTCAGTGGTGGACCATAGTAAGGCAGCAATGATTCTGCGAGTAATGAGCTGATTACAACCGTGAGAGTTATATTGGAATGGGTGTTGAGATTGGGTACCACTAATCGGGTCGTGGTAGTGTATAAGTTATCATTGATAGACTAATTAAGTAGAGTATCTACCTATTGAATATTATTCTTTCTTATCAATAGAGAGTCGTATTACTATACGAGGAAGTTTGCGGTGCAAGCATAGAATTCTATTAACGATGATGTATAAAATGAGATTCCAGATTCGATTTTCGATGTCGAGGGAGTTTCATAGGTGATTGAGTATAAGCTCGAGGAAGAGCATGGGTCCGTAGAATGATGGGTGGAATAATAAATATTTAGGCATGTGAAATACGATGCTATAATACTTGATGTTGATATAAATACATATATGTTTTGTTCTCCTATGACAAACCTCTATAATTCAGAGGTAGGTTCCAAGCCAGATATTTTATGGATATTTTTTTCATATATACAACTCTCTTCAGTTCGTTCTTTTTTCTTCTTTTCATTTCATATAACTGAGAAGAACAACCCTTCCAGAAGGGGAGGTATTGCCGAATGACTATCTATCTGTGTGATAGAAGCCGAGTAGGATACCAGCTATTGTTTAATTGCTTGTCAAGTACTAAAGGCTGGCCACCTTCTGTACTAACTATGCAATATAACAAGTGTTCATGATCATAGTGATCTCTCAACAAATTCCTTTACTTCTATATGATTGATCAAACTTTGGGAAATAGAAACAGCTGAAAAAGGAGTAATAAAGTTGTGGTAGTATTCGGAATGGAAACACATTCGTGATACTAAGGTTGACGTGGTTATTAAAAGGTTATAGAACGCTAACGAGCAAAAGTATAACCAGTATAATATTAGGAACGGAAGGTAGTAGCGATTACGAACTGGAAAAGAATGGGTATTGAGAAGTAAAAGCTCTAATGTTAAAAGCTATAATAAGAGTCTGTGCAATAGACTTGAAAGAATTTGGAATGATCTCTTAACACGGATTGAGTTTTCCTACGATAATAGATCATATGTCAGTATTGAGATATCGCCTTATGAGATCCTTGAGGGAAGAAAATGTCGATCTCCCTTATGTTAGGATGAAGTTGTAGAGCGTAAGATGCTCGGACCCGCGGTAGTCCAAAGGATCAAGGATATAATAGATTTTAATCAGATGACGGCTGGTAGTAGCCCAAGATGGGAACACGAAGTATGTTGATTTGACACGAAAGGACAAGGAATAGGAAGTAGGGGACCTAGTGTTGTCATAGGTATGCCCTTGGAAGGGGTTATTGAGATTCGGAAAGAAAGGAAAGCTAAGTCCACAATTTGTCGGACCCTTGGATATATTAAAAAGTATTGGGAAGTTAGTATATGAGCTAGCCCTACCCCCAGAACATGTAGCAAGTCATAATGTGTTCCATGTGTCAATGTTAAGGAAGTGTAATTCGGATGCCAGATAAATAGGGGCATATGAGCGCATAGAAAAGCAACCCGACGTAACCTATATAGAGCAACGAGGAAGGGTTATAGATCGAAAAGGGACAAGTGCTTAGGAGAAGGGTTATTAAACTAGGCAGAGTTTGGTGGTAGGACCACAATGTGGGAAAATTTACTCGAGAGTTAGAAAGTGCAATGCTAAGAGAGTATCCCTATTCATTTTCTATCTGATTCCGGGACGGAATCCTTTTAAGGTGGGGAGACTGTAATAACCCCAATTTTTTTGGAAAATTTTTGAAACCCTTATGAATAGTGTTTTTGCTGAATGAGAAAACTTTTCATGCCACGCTATGTAGGGGTTATGTTATTGATCTTCTGGGATATTATTAGTACTCTATGTGGTATATAAGTGTATGTAAAGATCGTCAGAATCCAATTCCGAACACTTTGATTTTTCCCGGAAATCCACTAGATACGGAAAGAATTGAGTATAAGGTAACAGGATAAAAAGGATTTAAACTAAAGGATTATAAGAGAGGATCATAAAAGGAATATGATATATTGAGAAAGGTTAAGGGAACCTAAGTAATAAGATCCCGGGTATGATCCCTCAAACGATAAACGAAAACGAAAGTTAAGCGAACCGTATAACAGATCAGCGGTCATTAGGCAAACAATTAGGAAGTTAATCAATTGGATAAGAGAGGATGGTGTCATCCAACCAATAGAAAGAGGACAAAGGAGGGGTGATGACATCACAAAGTGATGCAAGCATGACATAAGAGGGAAGGAAATGTGGTGGAATATTAACCACACAAAATCAAGGGTAAATGGGTAATTGACCTAAAACAAAACAAAAAAAACCTAGCAACCAAACAAAACAAATCACAAAACACCAAACCCTCCATTTCTTCATGAAGCTCTCGGCTTCTTTCTTAAGAATTGGGAAGTCCAAGCTCCTCCATTTATTATTTTACAAGGTAATTATCCTAGCTTCTCCTAGTTAAGTTACATACTTCCTAGAAATCTTAGCTTCAAAATCCTTTCCTAGCATTTCCTATAAATCATTCAAGAAGATGGTGAATAGTACTTTCTTGAAATTAATTTTTGTGTTCTTGATTTCTTTGAAAGAACAAGCTTGTAGGAGGTTAGATTAAGGCTTCCATGGGCATTCCAAGGACCTTTCATGGATTAAAAGCTTCAAGGAAGGTATAACTCTTCATGGTCTTAGTTTTAAGTTTTGTTGTTTAGATTTCCTAATGTTTAGATGATGGGTTAGTGTAATGGGTGTGTAATCATGTTTAGAGCTTGTTATGAGTAGTTTAGTTGGTGAGAGGCATGATTATTGTGTGTTTAGAGATTGGTTGATTTTGTGATATTTTTGGAGTTGGAAATCTTGGTTATTAGTTAATGAACTTAAGTAAACTCTTAGTTCATAATTGAGAAATAAGTATGAATTGGAGATATTGAATTGTTGGGGCTGTTGTAGTATGGTATGGATGGATGTTGGTTGTATGAATGATTTGTGGTTGAATTGTGGTTGTTTTGAATTGGTTTAAATTTGGGAAATCGCGTAAACATAGCCGTCGTAATGTCCGATTTACTTTAGACTGCTTTTGTTCATAACATTAGGACCCGAGAACCCCCTGCTAGATTTTGACCATTGCCATGTTTAGATAGCTCATGTTACGAGCTTCGTTTTGATATGTAGTTCGTTCGATTCCGATGCACGGTTTAGGAGAAACGACCGTTTCAAGTAACGGCATTTCGCGAACGAAATTTTTCCCCTCGCCTTACTTTGAAACATAGGTTAAAGACCAAAAAGGGTTAATTAATGTATGAAACAATTATGGTAAGTGTGTTAGGAAGTTGGTAAGCCACTCGCGAAAGAATCGCCTTAAAACTCGTAATGGTTAATTTATTAAAAATGGTGGAGCCGAGGGTACTCGAGTGACTTAAGTAAATCGTTAAGCGCAAAACGAGCGTTAGAGTCTGAGTTGGTTAGAGTATAGATTTACAAGTGACTTTGGTTTAATTCCAACTTACTTGTTGCTTATAGGTTACCAGACTCGTCCCGAGCCATTCGTAACCCCCAGTCGCTCAGGCAAGTTTTCTGCCCGTTATAACTGTTGTTGTGATGTATTTGTGTATATGCATGATCTTGCGTTAAATGCATATTTGTTATAGCAAATTCTTGCGATATATTGTAGCATGTTATATGGTACATATGCATGCCTGTTTCGTATTCTTGCCATATATATCTGATTGGTTTAGTTGCATAATACCTATGCTAGAGATAAGCAGTATTTGAGTTTACCCTTAGTATAGGGGATATAAAGGTGAACATATTTCTAAACCGGGAGTCGATGTTCCCGAGTATAATATATATATTTTTATATATATATGGTTATAGTTTTCAAAACTATTAATCGAATAAGGTTTATTCGATAACTTTAAGTTTATTTTATTATATGAATATTATTTCGAATATTCATTCGAGGGCTTATGACTCCTTTATTTTATTATATGAATATTATTTATAATATTAATTCGAGGACTTATGACTCCTTTATATTATTTAATGAATATTACTTGAATATTCATCTGAGGACTTATGACTCCTTTTATTTTATTTATTAAATATTATTTTGAATATTCATTTGAGGATCTATGACTCCGATTATTTGCTGAGATATATTCTTTATTTTATTAAAGAATAAGGTGTCGATAATCAAACTTATTTTTGATTATTCAAATAAAGATAGAACTTTCGTATAAGTATATCTTTGGTTATTTAATACTCCTTTCAAGTATAAGTCTTACAACTTCTACTTCAATTATTTGTATAAAGATTATTCTTTATGGGAATATTATTTAAATAATAATATTCAGATATTTTCAAAAAATATCGGGACTGATTTACTTCATTAAATCAGCATTATTCCAAACACTCTTTAAAGTATTTTCGAGTCTTCAAAATGATTTTTAAAGGTTATAGCGGATCCCAAAACTCATTTTTATATTTAAGATCTTCCTTTTAAAGGGGATTTAAATACTCGCTCAAAACCTGAGGGATCCGGCTCTGTGGTGTATTTTATATTCGCAACGAGGCTGCTGTTTTGATAAATGAATTGATTACTTACCCAATGTTCGGGAAGTAAGTCCATCTATCGAGTCGGCATAAGCAACATGGGCTCAGTGGGCGTCCATGATAGTGTAAGTGGCGCAGTGGGAGTCCATCAAATGCATAAGTGGCTGAGTGGCAGTCCAGCATAAGGTCCTATTGCGACCAGGGTGATGACCAGTGGGGAATTCGTCCATCTACTAGTAGAAAAGGTTACTTATTGGTATCTTTGCCTGATCAGCAAGATATCAGGTTTATGCCAAAATTCTTTCCTTTCCAAATTTATTGGATATTGCAATTCTGTTCATAGTTTACATGACAGAGGTTTTCAGGAAACGTATGTATATATATAGGTGTATATATATACCGGGACTTAATGAAGTATATCATAACTTCATTTCCTTCAAAATATTTCAAAGATTGAATCTATTCAAGTCTTATCTTGTAGTCTCATCAGTGGGATGAACTTTTGAAACTAATTATAACTTGAACGGTGGTAGTTCAAGTAGTATTTGGAAAAGATATAAGTATATTGGAGTATCTTGTAACTTCATCTTTTAAACTTATATCTAGTAAATGATTATCTTATGCATGACAAAGATTTTCAGAAAAATGTTGAGACAAGGTTAGATATATGAGATCACCTTGCAACGATATTTTTATACAGTTATACACTGGAACTCTGTGTGTATTATGCATGGAAGAGGACTTCCAATATTTTGAAAAGTATATATGTATATATATATACTGAATATTTTGCGACTTCATCGCATTTAGATATCAAACTTGGTTCATTTCTTTTGACCAAGATTTTCATGAGTACTATGAGAAGGCTCATATATTGTTAATCATTATACATATTATTTTGGTGGGCTTGCTGCTAACCCTTGCTTTCTTCTTTCATCACATAACATCAGATAGACAAGATGAACAGGACCAAACTCCCAATTCGCAAGTGGATAGGAAACGTTCCGCAGCTTTCGGGAAGCATTGAGACCGCTGTAGCTGAGGTAGAAATTACCAATAGGCTAGGCTTTCAACTTTTGACGTACCAGATTATGTATATTTATGAATTGTAATAATGGCAAAGAAATGTAAATTTATTCAGAAACCTTTTAAGGTGTATTGACATATAATTGTGGAATAAAATGACTTGTGATTATTTTTGGATATTCATCTCTGAGACTATAACTTGTGGTGTGTGTGTTTATTGTGGGGTCACAGTACAGAGTAGTTGATTGTGTATTAAGATTGGGTGATATTAAGGGAAATGGAACTCGTGACAACCCGGATCCCCGACCCCGGATTTGGGGGTGTTACAATTTGTACTAGTTGCAAATGACTAATGTCTAATAACATGTTGATTAATTAGTTGTAATAATAAATGTTCAATGTAAAAGTTATAAAAAATTCATCAACATTATTTTTAAAGGAAAGAAATACACAATATAAAATTTTAGTTACTGATTATAGAATATAATTGTTTTATGTTATATAATCATAAATATAAAATAGTATATATATATTATTGCGGTTCGGATCGGAAGCGGGTTGGTTTAAGGTCAAACCAAAACCAACCCATAACCCGCGGATTTTTAAAATAGTTGAACCGTACCCGCAAACCACATTTCGGTTTCGGTTTGGGTCGGTTTAATATCGGTTCGGTTTATACGGATTATGCGGTTTAAACCCGAACCGTGATCACCCCTAAAGCTGTGTGCTCTTATGGTGAAAGGAATCACAAGGATTGCAGACAGGAAATTCAGAAAGGGAAAGAAGTTTTCCAGGAAAGGTGCAAGTTCTGATAAGAAGGGTTTCAGAAAATCTGAAGGCTAAGGAGGAAAGTCTAACAAAGGAGATTACTCAAATGTCAAATGCTACAACTGTGGTGAGAAAGGCCATATATCTCCTGATTGCAAGAAAGTGAAGAGTGACAAAGGCAAGGCACTTATCACAAAGAAGAAAAGCTGGACAGACACTTCAGATTCTGAAAGTGAGGTGAATTGTGCCTTAATGGCAAATGCTAATAGCAGTTCTGATGCTGCTGAGTTAAAGATACCTCAAACTACTTATGCCTTTCATACTGATGATATTACCGAGTTGAGAAGATATCTTAAAACCATGTTTATTAGTTATAGAGATCAAACTTTAACATGTGAAAGATTAACTTCTGAAAATCTTTCTTATAAAAAGAGGAATGATTATTTAGAAAAAGAGTTAGTCATGTTCCATCAAACTCAGAAAGATAGAGATGATGCCTTTTATGTTAGGGATGAAGTACTTAAAATGAATGAATCTCTAAAAACTGAGTTAGAAAAGGAAAGAGAGATTATCAGGACTTGGACTAACTCTAGCAGAACAACTCAAAATTTTTTAAGTAGTGGAAACTGGAAAGAGGGCTTAGGTTATGGAGATGATAAGAATGATAAGGGAACTGTAGAAATTGAGCCTATAGTTGTTAAACAAAAGCCAAAGGTAAATCCTGTTAAGTTTGTAGCTGTAAAGTCTGATATTGATAAATCAGAAGTTAAAGAGAAATTAACTTCTGACAAACCAAAACATGATAAGCCAACTGAAGTTAACATAGGCTTAATGACTAAGAAGCAGCTTAAGCATAAGCTGAAAGATGTTAAGAATGTAAACAAGGTAAAGCCACCTAAGAAAAATAGAAATGGAAAGGAAGGTGTGAATAAAAGCAATGATTATTAGCCTGTTCCTAGAAAGAAATGTTATAACTGTGGAAACTCTAACCATCTGGCTTCTTTTTGCAGGAAGAATAATAACATAAACTCCTTACCTTCAAAATCAGGAGTTAAGAGTCAGTCTGTTAGATATAGGCCACAAAATCCTTGCTTTCATTGTGGTAGTTTATGGCATTCCATTTATACTTGTAAGGAATATCATAGTTTGTACTATGATTATTATCAAATAAAACCTTCTTTAAATAAAGTTAGCATTATTCCTTCTAGTGTAAGTTCTGATGCAAAGTCTGATACTGTAAATGCTCATAAGAAGAATGTTAACATAAACTCTGATGCTAAATCCGCTGCAACTGTTAACAAACTTATTAAGGCCAAAGGATCCAAGCAAGTCTGGGTCCTTAAAACTAATCATTAGTGGTCTTTGTGATTGCAAGGCAACAGGAAAAATATCCTAGTTCTGGACAGTGGATTTCAGGACATATGATTCGAAATAAAGCCCTACTATCGGACTTTGTGGAGAAAGCTGGCCCAGGTATTTCTTATGGAGATGGCAACATTGGAAAAACTCTGGGATATGGCAATATCAATCTTGGGAATGTCATCATTGAAAAAGTAGCTCTTGTCTCAGGACTTAAACATAATTTGCTGAGTGTTAGTCAAATCTGTGACAGAGGTTATCATGTGGATTTCTTTGAAGAACACTGTGAAGTTGTAAGCAAATCTACAGGCAAAGTTGTTCTGAAAGGATACATGCATGGTAACATTTATGAAGCCAAGCTTTCAACAAGTACTGATGGTTTTGCAATCTGTCTGTTAAGTAGAGCATCAATTGAAGAAAGCTGGAATTGGCACAAGAAACTCTCTCATTTAAATTTCAACAATATAAATGAACTAGTCGAGAAAGTTCTTGTGAGAGGACTGCCATAATAAGTATTTGCTCCTGATGGCCTTTGTGATTCATGTCAGAAGGCAAAACAAAGAAGATCTTCATTCAAGAGCAAGACTGAATCATCAATTCTTGAGCCTTATCACCTACTACATGTTGATCTATTTGGTCCAGTGAATGTCATGTCTATTGCAAAGAAGAAATATGCTATGGTCATAGTGGATGAGTTCACCAGATACACATGGGTGTATTTCTTGCACAAAAAAAGTGAAATTGCATCTATCTTGATTGATCATGTCAAACAACTGGATAAATTGGTCAAAGACTCTGTGAAAATCATAAGAAGTGATAATGGCACTGAGTTCAAAAATTTGAGTATGGAAGAGTTCTGCAAAGACCAAGGAATCAAGCAGGAATTCTCTGCTCCTGGAACTCCACAGCAAAATGGAGTTTTTGAAAGAAAGAATAGAACTCTTATTGAAGCTGCACGAACTATGTTTGATGAAGCAAAGTTACTAACCTATTTTTGGGCTGAAGCTGTGCAAACTGCTTGTTTTACTCAGAATGCAACACTTATCAACAAGCATGGAAAGATACCATATGAGATGGTGAAGAAAAGAAGATAAATCTGAAGTATTTTCATGTATTTGGATGCAAGTGTTTTGTTCTTAAGACTCTTCCTGAACAGTTATCCAAATTTGATCTAAAAGCTGATGAAGGAATTTTTGTTGGATATCTACTTTCCATAAAAGCCTTTAGAGTCTACAATTTAAGAACAAGGGTTGTCATGGAATCTATCAATGTCTCTTTTGATGATAAGAAGATTACTGGACTTGAAGATTTCAATGATCATGATCAGTTGAGATTTGAGAATGAAGTTTTAAATTCTGATTCTGTAAATCCTGACAGTCTAAATCCTGGCAGTCTAAATCCTGATACTGCAAATTCTGATGGATTAAACTCTAATGTCATTGAAACTGTGGTAACTATGCTAAAGAAAAATGCACTTGTGTAGGGGGAGCATACTGAAGATCCAACCACATCTCAAGAAGCATCAAAATCTACAACAGGCTCTTCAAGTTCTGATTTATCAAGTTCTGATGGGCCACATTCTGATATTTCTGGAAACTCAAATTCTGAAGGATCCAACTCAGAGAGCATAATTTCAGGAGGAGCATCAGAAAATGTTGATGGAGACAGTATGGATCATGGGGGAGCATCCAGTTCTAGAGATAACCTTCCATCTGCAAGGAAGTGGACTAAAGCACATACACCTGACTTAATTATTGGAAATCCTGATGCAGGTGTTAGAACTAGAACAGCTACATCAAATGAATATCTCTATCACTCTTTTCTTTATCAGACTGAACCAAAAAAAGTGGAAGAAGCTCTTCAAGATGCTGATTGGGTGCAAGCAATGCAGGAAGAGTTAAATGAATTTGAAAGAAATAAAGTCTGGACCCTAGTGCCAAGACCAAAGAATAGATCTGTTGTTGGTACAAAGTGGGTGTTCAGAAACAAAACTGATAGTGATGGCATAATTACAAGGAATAAAGCAAGGTTGGTTGTAAAAGGATACTCTCAGTAGGAAGGAATTGATTATGATGAAACATTTGCACCAGTCGCTAGATTGGAAGCCATAAGGATATTTTTGGCTTATGCTGCTCACAAAAAGTTTACAGTCTTTCAAATGGATGTGAAAAGTGCTTTTCTTAATGGAGAATTGGAAGAGGAAGTATATGTTGAACAACCTCCAGGCTTTGTAGATCCCAAATTTCCTAATCATGTCTACAGGCTTGATAAAGCACTTTTTGGCCTTAAGCAAGCTCCAAGAGCATGGTATGAGACATTAGCTCAGTTTCTTCTGGAAAGTAGATTTAACAGAGGGACAATTGAAAAAACTTTATTCTATCTCGACCATGGAAAGGACTTACTTTTGGTGCAGATATATGTTGATGATATCATTTTTGGTTCTACAAATGACAAACTTTGTAAGAAGTTTGCCATGCTGATGCAGTCAAGATATCAAATGAGTATGATGGGAGAACTTAGTTATTTTCTGGGCCTTCAAGTCAAGCAGAATGAAGAAGGAACTTTTTTTTGTCAATCTAAGTACACCAGAAATTTGTTGAAGAAGTTTGGAATGCAAGATTGTTCAAGTACATCCACTCCTATGGCCACTGCAACAAAATTGAATAAGGATACTGGTACATCAGTAGATATTACTAATTACAGAGGTCTGATTGGCTCACTACTCTATCTAACTGTAAGTAGACCTGATATCATGTATGCTACCTATCTTTGTGCAAGATTTCAAGTAGATCCAAGAGAACCTCACTTAACAGCTGTGAAAAGAATTTTCAAGTACCTTAAGGGTACAGCTGATCTGGGATTGTGGTATCCTAGAGAATCAGACTTTAAGCTAATAGGTTACTCAGATACAGATTTTGCAGGATGCAAAATTGACAGGAAAAGCACAAGTGGAAGCTGCCAATTTCTTGGAGGCGGATTGGTTTCTTGGTTTAGCAAGAAATAGAAGTCAATTTCCACATCAACTATAGAAGCAGAATACATTGCTGCAGGAAGCTGTTGTGCACAGATCTTTGGATGAAGAATCAGTTACTGGATTATGGGTTAGAATTTTCTAAAATCCCTATTTACTGTGATAATCAAAGTGTTATTGCTATGACATGTAATCCAGTTCAACACTCAATGACAAAGCACATCAGCATTAGGTACCACTTCATAAGGGAACATGTGGATGAAGGTACAGTGGAATTGCATTTTGTTCCAACAGATCAACAACTAGCAGATATCTTCACAAAACCACTGTGTGAAGCTACTTTTACAAGATTGGTAAATGAACTTGGAATGGTTTCAGGTTCTTTCTCTAAATCTGCCTAGTTTATGTTCTGATACATCAGACTTTATGATCAGTATTTACAAATATTACTATCTTTGTGTATTCTGTGCATAAATTGAAATTTGCTTAAGTGCTGATTGTTGTCTGATGTGAATTTCTGAACTCTGATAGTGATATGGATGTTTCTGTGACTATTCAATCCAATGAGGATAACTGTGCTAGATGCTGACCTAGTAGTCTTTAAATACTAAAGATCCTATGTTTGAAGTAATTGTTTATGTGGAAATCTTTTAAAACAAGCAAATTCTGATATTGAGCTTAGTTGAAGTTTACTTTGTGTATCTTATTACTAAGTCAAAAATTAGAATAGTGCTTCTTATCTATTAAGTTCTGATTTTAGTAAATCTGATGGATGTACTAAGTGTTGATAAGCCTCACTTATCAAAAGAAAAAGAAAAGAAAAGAAATAAAAAATTCAGGTACTCCTTTGAGATCTAAAATAAAAATATGGAAGGGAAGACCCAAGTGCATTGCTGGTATTAAGTAATATGCATTAGAAAAGCAAAATAAAATTTTTTTGGTGACTTTTCACATTCTCTGATTACTAGAGAAATACTCTGATAACAACATAAATTCTGATAAGCAGTCGTGACTCACTTACACTGAGAAGCCACTGTAAAAATGAATTTCAAAAGATGCATAAAATGAGCACAAAACAGTTGAGGTGGACTCATGCATGAACTCATTCTATAGTTGACTTCAGAATAGTGACAGATTTTGAGCAAAGTTCTTAGTTATGCCTTATTTCTAAGATGTACTGAAGTGAATCAAACTTTACTCCTTGTCTGATATTTAGCTTAATGCACACACATTCACTCCATATGAATGATGAAAATTTCTGTGGTGATAAATGTTGTTTTAGATGAACAGTTTAAGTGTCAGTTGCATAAATTCTGAGGACAATTTCTGATGGAAGTTCTGATGATTAAGTTCTGTTGAACCCATATCAGTATTTGTGTGAAGAATTACAGGAACAAACATTCACTTTTCGAGTAAAGGAGCCATATTCTGATGACTTTTAAATTCTGATAATAATCAAGTTCTGATGCTAACGTGGCAGTATTTATTTACTTGGTTTATTTTTGGTCATTACTTGAACGGTCATATTTTTACAGAATATTGGTTTATATGAGATAAATCAGTCATAATCATTATGGGTTAGTGATTAGCGTGTATGTCTTGAAAACCTACATGTGCACAGTAATTGTTATTATTTCCCGTGCTCATTAACTCTGGCTTTAAATCGCTTAATGACTGTTATTATTACACATTGGTTTAGGGAGACGGGGTATCATTACTTTTACCTGTAACTATTCAATATTTCTTGCGTCTCTTGGTATTCTATTGGTTATTTAATCCAACTACTTATTCCAGTCAATACATCTTTCATTTTCTCACAAACTCATTTTTTTCAAACTCATCAAAAATATGGTTCATTTCAACTTGCTCCTGAAATATGATACTTTTAATATCGAGTTGAGTTGTGATGATTGGCGACAGGAGTGGCATGTAACTATCATTCATGAAGAGATCTGGAACTCAGTTCCACAAGAGGTTCACACAGACCTCTTATTCTTTTATATGGACTATCATCTCCATTGTGATCGTCTGGAAGAGGAAAGGAGAGAAGCTCTCCGTCAGCAAGAACGAATCATTTGTCTTGCAGTGCTCTTCGTCAGCAGCAGAAGAAGCTAGTCGTTAGGTCTTCTTAGACTAGGACTAAGGCTAATGATGTTAAGATTCTAAGATTAGGTCTATCTTACACTTTTGCATGTAATTGATAAATTTCATCAAATGTAATCATCTGATGTGTGAATGAGATTTTAATTTAATTGCAAGATTTGATCTTTGTTTCTCAAATTCTGTGATTATGCATGTTTTAATTGCAATTTGTTAATATTTACTTCATCAATTTTAAATTGTATCTCGTGATGAATGTTTTGATTTAATAATGGTCAATAATAAATTTATATGATTTGAGAAAACATTGGAGGAACAGGTTCCTATTTCAAAACATGTTGTTGTAGAAGCTGAGAAGGTCTCTTCTCAGAAAGATACTGTAACTGGGAGTTCTAGGCCTCTCAAAAGGCTTAGAAAGCTAAATCCTGATGATAAAGCTCCTACAGTGTCTCCACCCATGAAGAAAATGAAAAATCAAAGAGCTCACAGGGACACAGTTGAGTCGGATTCAGAAGATGAGGAAGTAGCTAAGGAAGGGGGTCAGGAATCTCTGATCCCAACAAAACCAATTGTTATTGAATCACTCCTTCTGCACAACCCGAAACTGCTCAAGATAGAGTGCCTACACCTCCTGTGTCACCTATAATTGAACAAGTACATACTGACGACCCAGGTACAAGTGCTGAAATTGATATTCATAACTTGATTCTGCCTGAGGTTGTGTACTTGGAAGCTCCAGCAACTCAACTCACTCCACCAACAACACCAATTCAAGATGCTGATTTCAATGAAGATGTTCCAACTACACCAATTCTGAATCTGGATGACGAGAATCAGATTTTAGGTGGGCATCAAGATTTGGTTGTTGATCAGAATTTAGATGTAGATCAAAATTTAGAGGATGGTGTTGAAGCCTCTATTGCCTCACATACTGCTATTTTATCAGAGGATGCTGATACTGCTGGATCTATAAGTTCTGATGCTGATTATGCTGAAACTACTGGTGAAGCTGCTACTAATCTAGATGCTGATGCAGCTGGTCCATCAGGACATGCACCTCAACAAGCTCCATGCAAAGATGATTTAGTCAAGAAGTTTGTTAGATGGGATGCACCAGTACCTTGGAGTGGAACTCCTAGAGGAAAGGAGTGGACTAAGGAATGGAACACAGTTAGTTTTGTTCCTTCTGAAAAGATTCTTGCTGAGCATCTGGCAAAAGCTGATGAAATGCTGATAAATGATGATTTCAAGGCACAGCTGAGAGTTACTACATTGAGTACTAGGCACCTTCAAGGTCAACACTCAACAACTCATGCCAAGGTGAATAAAATTTGAGAAACCTTGATCCAGCAAGATATGAATGTGAAACTTGAAAAGAACAGATTTTTCAAGCCTGCCTTTGACATAATTTCCTACATTGAGAAAACTCAGGAGAAGCAACAAACTCAGATTGATGAAATTCTAAAGAATCAAGCTTCTCATCAAACTCAACTCAATGAGATCCAATCCTTAGTGGAATTTTTTGTCTCTCTTCTTTTACCTAGCCGATGCCAAAAAGGGGGAGAAAGTGATTAAGTCCAAATGCAAATCTATTCAGACACTGAAGGAAAAGGATGATGGAAATAATGACCAGGGAAACTCTGATAAGGGTAGAGGTCAAGGTCAAGGAAAAGGATTTTCATCAAGTAAAGCTAGAATTACAAGTCAAGGAACAAGTTCTGATACTGGGAGAAGAATAAGTTCTGATACTGGTAAAAGGATAAGTTCTGGTGAACATCTGGAATTTGATGAAGAAATTTCAAAGAAATTATTTCTTAAAGAAAATCCAGGAATGGACTTTGAGTGTCTAAAGGAAGAAGAAGCTAGACTCAAAGTAGAAAGTGTCAAGACAAAATCTAAAGCTTTTTTTGTTGAAAAGAAACTTCCAAAGCTTAAGGGTATTGTGATAAAAGAAAGAACAAATTCTGAGGCAACCGAAGCTAAATCACAAGTGGAAGTAGATCCAAGGTCCAAGGGCAAAGAAAAAGTTGATAAACCTGTAAAGGTTTATATGCCAGTCATGGATGAAGAAATAATTGATGAAGAAGATGCTAGTCTTACTCTGATAAAAAGGAATATTTCTCAAACAACCTCTGACATGGCTCATATTGTTTAGAGTCAAGACTTAGTAAGTTCTGATATGACAGTGAAGCAAGCAACCTCTGACATAGCTCAAGTTGACTTGATATCAGAAGTTAAGGAAAAGGAAACCTCTGACATTGCTCATGTTAAACCTTCAAAAATACTCCTACCAGGATTTACAAAGCTCAACAGACTCAACCTTTGAAGACTACATCAAGTGGTTTTGAAGCAAGAGTTGTTACAGGAAAGGAAGCAAGAGATAAATCTGGATTAGGTAGTTCTGATGAATGAAGAGTACACAACACTACCAATGATCCAACTTCCTTAAGTGAACCAGGAGTAGGAGCAACTCCTGAAAGATTGAATCAATTTGAATCTGTACAAATGGTTTACCATTCTGTTTTGAAAGAACATATCTTGTTATATTTTATGACAGATGGAAATGTATTCCATATCAGGCAGAATGCTATTCCACTGAAGTATTTTGAAGAACTGGAACATGTTATATTCCTACTTCAAGTGAAAAATAAATTAACAGATGGTACTACAGGTTATTTAATGTCAAAAATTCAAAGACAGAAGAAGCTTTACTCTGTAAAGTCTGACAACCCATACTGTCCCAAGTACAGAGATCACAAAGGTGATATTGTTGAAATGAAGCCTAACACTGCTAAGATCATAACTACTTTTCTGGGTTATAAGGCTGTGGAATTCAATCTAGAGTCTGACAAGGCATATCTGATCAGACTTGATCAGGATATAAGGAAAGATAAGATAAATAATCTCAGAGCAACTATTTTTCAAACTGGTGAAGATACAGCTGAATTAAAAAATGCTAAAAGGAGGATGGTTAATGAACTTGAATATGCTGAGAGATGTCTTTTGAAGAACTATCTCAGAACAACTTCTGACATCAAAGAGATCAGAAATAAAGCCAAGTCGAAGATCTATAACTGCTTAAATTCTGAAGTATATATAGACTGAAGCTGATATCAGATCTTAAGGATGATAAAGCTGAAAGGATTGTAACTTGTAGTTATCTAGTCAAATTCTCATGCATTTGTACTTAATGTTTTTGACATCATTAAATATCTGTTAAACTTGTATATTATGCTAATTTACAAGTTAGGGGAGATTGTTAGATATATTTGTGATGTCATGTCTAATATGATTTGTGTTTACTTTTCAGATCTTACTTAAACAGGACAAATCAGTACTTAACTGGAAATCAGTACTTATACTGAAGTCAGAACTTAAGATATCAGAACTTAAGTTGTCAGAACTTAAGTTATCAGGAGATATTTATCAAGAGATAATATCAGGACTTAAGGAGACTTTCAGATAAGGAAGGCGACTGATTGAAAGGAAAGAAGATCAAGACAAACATAAGAAGAGATATGCATAAAGAAGGAATTCTATGAAGAATAGAATACTTGGAAGAAAAGATAACTGATTGAT
Source organism: Apium graveolens (assembly GCF_009905375.1). Lineage (NCBI taxonomy): Eukaryota > Viridiplantae > Streptophyta > Magnoliopsida > Apiales > Apiaceae > Apium > Apium graveolens. The sequence goes on along the minus strand of NW_027417536.1, from coordinate 21,399 downwards.
ATATATTAAGAAGCAGAATTGTATTCGATAACAATTAGAAGTTTATCTTGTAACTATGTAGTATATAAACACAAACATAGGGTTTACACTATATGTGTTATCATTATCGAAAATATTATTCATTGTAACCCTAGAAGCTCTCGTGATAATTTGTTCATCACTGAGAAAGGACAGTTCCATATTATAACAGAGTTTATTGTGTTGAATAAAATATGTGTTCAGTTACTTGTGTTCTTAATTTGATTTGATTGTAGTAAACACTATATTCAACCCCCTTCTACAGTGTGTGTGACCTAACAGGGTAAATGTGTTTTCTTTTTTTTAGCCTTTTCCAAACTTGTTTGGATATGGTGAACAAAGCAGTTTATAACTGTAGAGATATTGTGTTAGCAGAATTAAAATAACAAGCACAATATTTCAAAACTCACTTAATTTGTATTAATTAAGTTTATCTTGCTACAAATTCTTCCTTGAGAGAGTACAAGAAAATTTTAGATCTGTTTGTTACTTTAAAAACAAAGGACAGGTGTTTACTTTATAGATTAGTAAAACACTGGTTTACACAGCATGCAATAAGATGTACTAAATCCTTTTCTAAGCTATCTCTAATTCTTTTTATTTTGGCTCAGTAAATCTTTGCAAATCTTATAGGTCTGTGACCATCCTTTGTCAGTTAATCTTGGACCTTGATCTTGCACTCTTCAAGGTGCTTTTGTAGACTTTTCAATCTAAGTGAATAGATCGTTTGTTAATTGATAATCTTGAGTCTTTAACTTGTCTACATTAGTGTATTTGAGCTTCATGTCGACATCTCCAGTTTGTTCTATAGAGAAGTGATATCTCGATAAGTATAATGATTTATCGAGATCTCTGAGTTCTCTATAAGTGTATTTGGCTTGTCGAGGTCTCTGAGTTCTCTATAAGTGTACTTGACTTGTCGAGGTCTCTAGATCTCTACATGTAGAGTTTGACTTGTCGATATCTCTGAGATCTCTATATGCATTTTGACTTGTCGATATCTCTGCAATCTTAAATGAGAAATTGACTTATCGATATCTCCAATCTTCACATCTTAATTTGACTTGTCAATATCTCTGAGTTCTCTACATGCAGAAATGACTTGTCGATATCTCCAATCTTCACATCTTCATTTGACTTGTCGATATCTCTGAGTTCTCTATAAGCCATTTTGGACTTCTCGATAAGTCATTCTGGAGTTCTCGAATGACTTCTCTATATAACTTGATATGTGACTTGTCGATGTCTTGACTTAGAATATTTTTCATAAAACAGATTTATTCAACTCAAAGCTTCTACATCTTTTCTCTGAGGCATGATCTTTCCTTGATCTTCTTCCGGAGTTCACTCTTAGGCTTTAAACTGTTTACAGAAGAATACACCAGTCTAATCTTCTAACCATTTTACAAACTCAAGAAATACAATACATAATATAGATTTACACTATCATACAACTAAATCTCAAGGTTGTCAATGTGACTTAATCTTGTTATTATGCAGGCATGTCTTACACAATAATGGGATAACATGGATGTAAAGGTGGAGATGATCATCTTTCAAATAATTAACGATAGCCATGAAGGTAGTATAAATATACATTTTGACAATAATAGAGAAGCTGACTACCTCCAAATTGAAGAGCAATGTGATGAGATATTTAGACATGGATGAAGTAACAGATGGAGAACAACATGGGCGTGATGGACCGAATGTGACCATCATGGAAATGAATGAAAAACTACAATGAATGAAACAAGTACTTAATATACAGACAATGATAATATAAAAGAATGGCGTAATTCAATTCGCGACAAGTCAAACACGAAGTCAGGGCACGAAATCTCCAAGTCACAAGGGCATGTTCCAAAGTATGACGAGCGAGAACTACATGATATATGGAATATAATACAAAAAATTAACGATTATCTAAAGCCCTTAGAAGAGGAAACACCAGAAAGTTATGTTGATTCTCTATTCATAGATGACATCATCCTGATCGACTCATTCAATCTGCGGTATGAAAGAAGTCGATAATTTGAGAAGGCGGCAAACAACATGAACCACATTAATCAAGGTTATAGAGAACATCTACGATATTAAGACTTAGCAAGTAGAAGGTGACTACACGTATTGGCGACATATTAATGATGATCATAGTGGCATTTTGATGATGACTAACTAGGGATTCAACCCTTACCAATTAGTTGATAAAGTATTCCTGCAAGACAATGAACGACATACCAGCCAAAGCCATGATATATATCAGAATTGAAGAAGCCATACATGAAGATATAATGGTTGTCACTCTAGTAAGAGGTCGATGATACACAATTAGAGAGACTATAAAGCCAAAGCAAATAAGAAGATGAAAATAATAGTTCTATACAAAGGCACACATAATGTGACGACATGTCCTTATATTGATAAGATGTACATTCAGAGAGGGAGTCCAAATTCTTTAACTTATTGACAGATTTATATGTTGACATGATAGTCAATACAATGCATGTGCATAATTGTTGGCACTACTGGAAGCATCCAATAACTTCACCTGATTCGACTATAACCTGCATACAAAAAGAATTCAACAATTACAACAAACAAATATGTCTATATGGCATATGAAATATGGGATCACCGCCGCTTAAATTGTTGGGAACCACGGACTTAGGGTGTTACTACGTTTTACGATAAAGATTACGAAAAGAGGATTACCTTGTTAATGGTTGATTCCATGCTCTTCTATTGTATTACCAAATTCCCTTGAGCGAAGTGTGGCCTCCGTCTTCTCAAGTTATCCTCTCTTCTTGCTCCTTGGTGGCTACAATATGTTTTGCACACAATTGCCAAACAAGAAGAGAATAAGAATATATATAGGCTACAATAGGGACCATGGATAATTAGGTTGGGCCTTCTAATTACATCTTGAGCCTAGCCCAATGTAATTAAATATTAATTCAATCCATTAAAGAATTAATATTTGCACTACCTTTCCTAATACCGTAATTTAATTAATTCGGTTCCAATATTATTTGCTTATTAAATTCCCCATGTTTAAAATATCATATGTCCATTAATTAAATAAATTACTGATAATTTATTTAATTAATATCTTTTATCCTTGATCATCCACTCAACCTTTATTTAATTATGCCAGAATAAATTCCACCTGCAGGGTTTCACATAATTAAATCTTTTTGAGCTTTTAAGGGGACATCATTAACCCGAATATTATCAGGACATGGATTCCTTCAATAAATAATATCCACCATGTATATAATTCCATCACCCAAAATATAATGATATAATTCAAAAGAATTATTTCATATATAAATCAAAGCATGTAAATAATATACATGTGTCAATTACTATTTCCGGATTAAGAACCTAAGCATTAATAATAACATAGAATCTTAGTTCTTCTTCTTAATGAGTATTAAGGGAACAATTCTAAATTTGATCCTGTTCAATATACACAAAGTATACTAGCATTATTTATTAGTCAATATAAACTAATCTAAATAATACTACAGCCATACCAGTGGATTGTCCAACACCACCTGTGCTGTGAACCTTATTATATTATATAACCGTATTTAACAATCTAATATTCTGTATCCCATTTGATACTAGATTGTTCACAATATATAATATTAGACAACATGTAAACATTCAACTGATTCTCAAATAAACTGGCCAGAAATAAATGTACATACTTCAAATAAATATTTTCAGTATACACTAACAATCTCCCACTTATACTCAAAATATTCTATGTGTACATTAGTGTTTATTTAATCCACTATTACATAAATATCTATGTGTCCATCCATCTGACTCCTATCGCTTCCACATGCTTGTCAAAAACCTTGGTTGGCAAGCTCTTTGTGAAAGGATCTGCTCGGTTGTCTTCTGATGATATGTGAGCCACAACTATATCCCCTCGCTTTACGATTCCTCGTATGAGATGATACTTACGTTCAATATGTTTAGCTGTTTTGTGGTCTCGCGGTTCCTTTGAATTTGCCACAGCACCAGTGTTATCACAATACACCGTCAAGCTCCTAGGCAAATTAGGTACCACATCTAAGTCCAAAAGGAAGTTCCTGAACCATACACCCTCCTTGGCAGCCTCAGAGGCCGTCACGTACTCGGCCTCCATGGTGGAGTCTGCAATGCATTTCTGCTTTACACTCCTCCATATAACGGCTCCACCTCCCAAAGTAAAAACATATCCCGAGGTTGATTTCCTCTTATCCCTATCAGATTGGAAATCTGAATCAGTATATCCCAAAGGAAATAGATCTGAGGCCTTGTAAATTAGCATATACTCCTTAGTCCTTCTCAGGTACTTGAGTATAGTTTTTACTGCACTCCAATGTTCCTGACCTGGGTTCGACTGATATCTACTAACCATGCCTACAGCAAAGCAGATGTCAGGCCTCGTACATAACATAACATACATTAAGCTTCCACATGCTGAAGCATAAGGAACTGCTTTCATGCTCTCTATATCCTTAGGTGTCGAAGGACACTGCTTCTTAGATAGAGCAACTCCATGCTTAAAAGGTAAAAAACCTTTCTTGGAGTTCTGCATGTTAAAATGAGCTAATACTTCATCAATGTAGGGCTCTTGAGATAAAGCCAACATCTTTTTCTTGCGATCCCTTATAACTTTGATCCCAAGGATGTATGCCGCTTCACCTAAGTCCTTCATGTCAAATTGTTTGAACAACCATGCCTTTACTGATGACAACATCTCAACATTGTTTCCAATGAGTAAAATATCATCTACATATAGTACTAGAAAAACCACTGCATTACCTTCACTTCTCTTATACACGCACGATTCGCTTGGACTTTGATCAAATCCATATGACTGGACTGCCTGATCAAAATGAATATTCCAGTCTCTAGAAGCTTGTTTAAGTCCATAAATAGACCTCTTAAGCTTACATACCAGATGCTCTTGGCCTTCCTTAATGAATCCTTTTGGTTGCTGCATATAGATAGTTTCTTCAAGACTTCCATTAAGAAAAGCTGTCTTGACATCCATTTGCCAAATCTCATAATCGAGATGAGCTGCTATAGATAAAAGAATACGGATTGACTTAAGCATGACTACCGGTGAAAAGGTTTCCTCATAATCGATACCTTCTTTCTGAGTATACCCTTTCGCAACAAGTCTTGCTTTCCAGGCTTTCACCTTTTTATCTAATCCCCTCTTTTTCTTGTAGATTTACTTACATCCAATAGGTTTTATACCTTTGGGTGGTTCCACGAGCTCCCAGACCTGATTAGAATATATTGATTCTATCTCAGATTCCATCGCCTTTTGCCAAAGATCTGCATCTTTGTCTTGTACTGCCTCTTCGTATGTACGGGGATCATCATCATGTTCACCAGGGACCAAGCCTGAAGACTCTCCCAAAAACATGAATCTATCAGGCTGTTGAACAACCCTCCCACTACGACGAGGCACTTGTGCGGTATTAGTGACAGGTTGTACATTATGTTGTGGTTGTTCTACTTGTACTACAGCTTCATGGGTATTATTTGTCCCTCCCACTAGTTCCTCTAAAACGACATTACTCATGGGTTTGTGATTCATTATATAGTCCTCCTCCAAGAATCTTGCATTGGTGCTAACAATGACATCCCGATTCTTCGGACTATAAAATAAATATCCTTTCGTTCCCATGGGGTAGCCTACAAACAACCTTACTTCTGTACGAGATTCTAACTTAGTCGCGTTCTTGTTCAGCACATGTGCTGGACAACTCCATATTCGAATATGTCTTAGACTCGGTTTATCCCCGGTCCACAATTCTAAGGGGGTTTTAGGAATCGACTTAGAAGGTACTAAGTTCAGAAGATAAGCTGTTGTCTCTAAGGCATGTCCCCAAAACGACTTGGGTAAATCCGAATAACTCATCATCGATCTAACACTCTCTAAAAGAGTCCGGTTCCTTCTCTCTGCTACACCGTTCTGCTGGGGTGTGCTTGGTGCAGTTACTGGGATTCTATCCCATTTTCTGATAAATATTCCCTAAATTCTCCAAGCAAGTATTCGCCACCATGATCTGATCATAGTGACTTGATACTTTTATTAAGTCGCTTCTCTGTTTTAGCTTTGTACTCTTTGAACTTATCAAAGCACTCAGACTTACGGTGCAACAAATAAACGTACCCATATCTAGAATAATCATCAATGAAAGTGACGAAATATTCATAACCACCTCTTGCTTGGATATTCGTGGGTCCACATAAATCAGAGTGAACCAATTCTAACAGTTGTTTGGCTCTATTCCCTTTTGCCTTGAAAGACCTATTAGTCATTTTACCTTCCAAGCAGGATTCACAAACTGGAAATGGCTCCACTGCCAATGAGCTTAAAGGCACGTCTACTACCAGTCTTTGAATCTTCCTCAAGTTAATATGACCTAATCTCTAGTGCCAAAGATATGTTTGGTTCAAACTAGAAGGTTCCTTTCTTTTAGTAGAGTTAGAAGATGCGTTGTTCAATTCCCTAAATTGCAGTTGCAGTGCAGGTTGACTAGGATTAATTATATACAAATTGTCTTGCAATGTACCAGAACATATAATTCGTTTATTCATCATAATAGAAACACTACGATCCAAACAAACATTATAACCATCCAAAGCAAGTTTAGAAACCGAAATTAAATTCCTTCTAAAAGAAGGTACATAAAGACAATTGTTCAAAACCAAAATCCTATCAGAACCAAAAGATAAATGAATAACTCCTACTGTAACTACTGCTACTTTCGTAGCATCTCCCATGAACACGTATATCTCACCATCTCTAAGCATTCTGGATAGTTGGAACCCCTGCATAGAATTACAAACATGATCAGTGGCTCCTGTATCTATACACCAAGTGCTCGTAGATATAGCCGCTATAAATGTTTCTGTAACTGGAGAAAGAGACATACCAGTATTGTTTGTCTTCTTAGGAATAGGACAATCCTGTTTCCAGTGACCTGACTATTTGCATCTGAAGCACTTTCCCTTAGGCTTTTTCACACCACCCTGAACTCCCACTGCCTTCACAGCTTTCTGTGTCTGAGCCTTCTTCTTCTTCTTAATACCTTTCGGCTTAGAGGAAGAACCTTTCTCAGCCACATTCACTTGAACACTCTGCCGAAATAATCCTTCAGCTACCTGAAGTTCTGTCAGCAGTTCCGCGAGACTATACTGCCTCTTGTTCATGTTGTAATTCAAGCGGAACTGCTCAAAACTCTTGGTTTCCCCGTTAAGTTCAGCACCAAGGATCTTTATCTCATTCAGATGCGACATCATCTTGAGAATATGATCCCTTACAGGTGTGCCTTCAGCCATCTGAGTGTTCATTAAAGCCTTCATGGCTACTTGCCTAGCAGCCCTATTCTGATCTCCAAAACGTTCCTTGAGATTAAAGAGCATATCCGTAGCAGTGGCCATAGACTGATGCTGATGCTGCAAAACACCCGATATTGCTGCCAGAATGTAACATCGCGACATCTCATCAGCCTTAATCCACCGTTTATAATACTCTTTCTCATCTTCAGGAGCATTAGCAGCAGGCTGTTCAGGCTTGGGTTCATAAGTGCAAAACTTGTACTCCTCAGCAGTCAACACAATGTCCAAATTTCGTTTCCATTCAATATAGTTAGGTCCGGTAAGTTTGTTATCCTTAAGTATGGTGAATAGTGGATTAAAGCCCATTTTATCATGAGAATCATGCATAAAACATCACATAAATAAGGGTGCATTAATTATTAAGATCTAAATTATTAAAATTTAATGCACTAACATCTAAACACCATAAGCTTCTGGTACGCCACGATATGTGACATGTATACCACCTAATTTTGTTTAAATGTTACTTCGGTCCTATTACTAAACAATATGCCACGTTGGGGTGGACTATATTATTTTTCATAGCTAAGTGTATACCATTATCAAATCTTAAATTATTCGAAATCTATGGAACTTGGTACGCCACGATGGGTGGCGTGTATACCTTCCAATATTCGTAATTTTGCCTTGAATAGAATACTTCAATTCAATATTCATCAATGGTTTGATTTCCAGGTAGTGGAGGAGTCACATCGGTCTCGCTTAAAACCCACAGCCTTACAAGTTCGATGAACCCGTTTTTGACAAAATCGCCCCAAATCAGAAATAAAGAAAATCCGTATTTATTCCTTTGAAAATTTATTAATTTAAGAAGTTTGTTCTAGTAATTTCTATAACATTCTAGACACCATAAATTACATGCCACGATGGGTGACGTATATATAATTTATATTCGTCTTTATGTTAAATTACCTACAACCAATAATGGAGACCATGGGATTTAATTTTATATTAATTCCCTCTCCCACTTAGAATTTTTTATATTAAAATTGAGGAATTTTAAAATTAAATGGGGCCCTATATTGTTATAATTATGTCTAATCATGCATTCAAAATACACACATAATTTTAGCAAGATATAACATTTAATTAAAGTAATAAATAAATTTTATGTCCATGTCATCCTAATTAAGTTAAACATGCAATTTTAAAATAATTACACACATAATTAACGACACACATAATCAATAAATTAAAGCAATAATTAAAATTTAATGGAAAAAATTAAAATAAATTTTCCACTATTATGGCCCTTGAAAAAAAAATCCAGCTCTCAAAAAAAAATCTGCCCCAACCGCGCCCCGACGCCCCAGCAGCCCCCGCAGCCCCAGCAGCCCAAGCAGTCCCAGCAGCCCCAGCAGTCCCAGCAGCCCCAGCAGTCCCAGCTGCCGCAGCGGCCCCAGCAGCCGCTGCGGCATGCAGCGGCCGCCGCGCGCGCGCCTGTTGCTTTTCTGTGAGTTTTGTTTTGTTTTGATTTTGTTCGATCCAAACATTAATAGCAGCCCCTTATAATCGCACAGCGGAACAAAAAACTACCGGAATTGATTTCCGATCGCACATAACTATTACAAAATACCCGGAACAATTACAAAAAAAATAGATCTAATACAAAACTAATTTTATAAAATCTATTCTAACACGATCAACCCTCGTGTAAATTACAACCACGATTAAACCACGTGGAAACAAAAACAAAAATTAACCACGATTAAACCACGTGGGATCCAAACACATAATTAAAATATACATGGCCATAATAGTGGATTAACAACCTGCATCAAAACCAATATAAGCAAAACACTATATACACGCATATATAATTACGACATTGACATTATATCATAAAACGTAGAACCCATTACCAGGCTCTTGATACCAATTGTTGGGAACTACAGACTTAGGGTGTTACTACGTTTTACGATAAAGATTACGAAAAGAGGATTACCTTGTTAATGGTTGATTCCACACTCTTCTATTGTATTCCCAAATTCCCTTGAGCGAAGTGTGGCCTCCGTCTTCTCAAGTTATCCTCTCTTCTTGCTCCTTGGTGGCTACAATATGTTTTCACACAATTGCCAAGCAAGAAGAGACTAAGAATATATATAGACTACAATAGGGACCATGGATAATTAGGTTGGGCCTTCTAATTACATCTTGAGCCTAGCCCAATGTAATTAAATATTAATTCAATCCACTAAAGAATTAATATTTGCACTACCTTTCCTAATACCGTAATTTAATTAATTCGGTTCCAATATTATTTGCTTATTAAATTCCCCATGTTTAAAATATCATATGTCCATTAATTAAATAAATTACTGATAATTTATTTAATTAATATCTTTTATCCTTGATCATCCACTCAACCTTTATTTAATTATGCCAGAATAAATTCCACCTGCAGGGTTTCACATAATTAAATCTTTTTGAGCTTTCAAGGGGACATCATTAACCCGAATATTATCAGGACATGGATTCCTTCAATAATAATATCCACCATGTATATAATTCCATCACCCAAAATATAATGATATAATTCAAAAGAATTATTTCATATATAAATCAAAGCATGTAAATAATATACACGTATCAATTACTATTTCCGGATTAAGAACCTAAGCATTAATAATAACAATAAATCTTAGTTCTCCTTCTTAATCAGTATTAAGGGAATAATTCTAAATTTGATCCTGTTTAATATACATAAAGTATACTAGCATTATTTATTAGTCAATATAACTAATCTAAATAATACTACAGCCATACCAGTGGATTGTCCAACACCACATGTGCTGTGAACCTTATTATATTATATAATCGTATTTAACAATCTAATATTCTGTATCCCATTTGATACTAGAGTGTTCACAATATATAATATTAGATAACATGTAAACATTCAAATTATTCTCAAATAAACTGGCCAGAAATAAATGTACATACTTCAAATAATATTTTCAGTATACACTAACATAAATGACTTGTCATGTCTGATAATGAAGACATGAACTCAGGAATTCGGCTGATCATGTCGAACACTTCACAAAAGCTTTTGAGATGACATCATTCATACATCTCCAAATAAGTTTTTGGAAGTTGGAACGTAATCTAGTTGAAGGCTCGTCCTATGTAACGTCTTTGTGACAATCTCTTTTTGTTAGATATTGAATGCAACACAAGGGGTGAATGTATTTCTTGGATTTTTAGAATTTTTAAACTTGTTTGGATTTTAGGTGAACAAAGCAATTTAGATTTTGCAGAGATATTGTGTTCATAGAAATAATCAACAAGCACAGTATTATCAAAACTCACTTAATTTGTTATTAATTAACGTGGTCTTTCTATAAATTCTGTTTTTAAAAAAATAAGAACTCAGCTTTTATCTTGAGAGAATACAAGAAAATCTAAATCTGTTTGTTATATTTGAACTAAGGACCAGTGAATTACTTTATAGACTAGCAGCACGGGTTTACAAGACTTGCACTAAAATGTACCAACCACTTTCTAAAGTAACCTTTTTCTATTTCTATTTCTAGCTTAGAAAATCTGTGCGGAATCTTGCAGGTCTGTGACCATCTTTTGTCCAGTTATCTTGGCCCTTGATCTTGTATTCTTCCAGCTATTTTCTAGAGTTTTCATCTAGTGAATAGATCATTTGTTGACTGATAATCTTGAATCTTGAACTTGTCTGCATTCTATATTTGAGAAGTATGTCGAGATATCCGGTTTGTTCAATAGAGAAGTGACCATCTCGATAAGTATAATGACTTATCGAGATCTCTGAGTTCATATAGGTATACTTGACTTGTCGAGGTCTCTAGATTCTTGCATGTGAAATGATTGTCGATGTGTCTGAGATCTCTATATGTAGAAATGACTTGTCGATATCTCTGAGATCTCTGTATACACATTTGACATATCGATATCTCTGAGATCTTTATATGAGAAATTGACTTGTCGATATCTCCAATCCTTCATATCTTCATTTGACTTGTCGATATCTCTGAGTTCTCTACATGCAGAAATGACTTGTCGATATCTCTAAGATCTCTATATGAGAAATTGACTTGTCGATATCTCCAATCCTTCACATCTTCTTTTGACTTGTCGATATCTCTGAGTTCTCTAAGCCATTTTGGACTTTTTGATAAGTCATTCTGGACTTCTCGATATAACTTGATTTGTGACTTGTCGATATCTTGACTTAGAACATTTTTTCATAAAACAGTTTTATTCAACTCCAAGCTTCTACACTTTTCTCTGAGATATGATCATGGCTTGATCTTCTTCCGAGTTTATTCCTTAGTTTGAATCGGTTCACAGAAAAATCCTCCATTCTAATCTTCTAATCTTTTTACAGACTCAAGAAATATAATACATAATACAAAATTGATTATTAAACACCTAAATCTTAGGGTGGTCAATGTGACTTAGGCTTGTTATTATACAGGAATATCTTGCACAACAATCTCCCCTAATTTGTGAGAAGATTGCTTATCACAAATTAATGCCTGATAGTAAGACTAACACCAAGCTAAAATCAAATACATAAAAATTGACAGATTGACAAATATAAATTCATACATTGAGTAATTACATCAGTTCAAACATTACAAATACTAGGTAAATTTCTCATAGCTTGGTTCTTTCTTAATGAGGTCCATGAGATTTAATAGTACTTGAAGTTCTTCAATTATTTATGTCCCTCTTAAGGCTTCCACCAGTTTGAGCAATAATCCAATTTGTATATGTTGAGGTAATTTACTCTGAATTTTGAAAATCTGCCAACTTGAATGTTCAGGAAATGTCCGTCTTTTGAGATTCTACTTAGCCCCCTTGCCTTGAGTTCATTTGATCTTTGTTCAAACATCTCTATCTCCCAAGCATATTTCCTTTTACTTTCCTCCTTCTCGGACCTTATTCTTGCATGTCTTTCATTTCCTTTTCTTAACCTCTCAGACATCACAGCCTTCCACATCCTTGTACTTGTATCCTTGTCCTTCATCAAACTAATCACCCTCTTAAATTTTGTGATTGAAAATGTTTCCATTACTCCCTGCTAAGAAAAAATGAAGGAGCCATCCAAATAGTAGATACTGACTTCTACCAAAGAGACAACCCAAACTTTGACAACTGCTTCAAATAATTGTTGAAAATAGTCATCATTATTATGCTCAGGTTAAAGGCAGAAAATCATCTTGATTGAAGCAGTTCCAGATGACACCAGCATCAACTTGTATTTTCTTTGGTTTTCCTCCCTATAGTCTTGAAGTGAGTTTGGTTAGAGGCTTAAATGAAGGTAGGTTTGTGATTTTCTTTGATGTAACTTGGTTGGATCTAATTGGTATCTTAAGTAAGGAGTTTGCAGTTTGTTTATACAAGAATTTAGGTTTTTAGGTTGGATTGGTTGAGTGTTGTTTGGCTGGCTTGGAGGTTTGAGTAGATTGGATTTTTGAAACTTTTGCGTCCTGGAAATTTTATTTTTGTGACTCTCCTTCACCACCTCTCCTACTCTTCTTTCCTCTCTTTCTTCCTTTGTTTCATACACCTTGCTGCCTGTTGTTTTTGAAGATTGACTTGGATTTGAGCCAGAAGATTTGTGTTCATCCTTCTTCTGCTCATCATCATCCAATCATCTTTGGCGTTGAATGAGTTCTTGGCAACAAGTTATCAGCATTTCTCAAGTATCTCCCCAATATCTTTATCATCTCTGCATCTTCTATAGTCTTGATCCATTTGTGCCAAGTCAGTTTCTCATGTCATTATCAGCCTCAAGTTTCCCATGACACGGTGCTTGGTATCATGAAGTATTTTCACCTCTTGGTTGATGAATAGATGCAGGCCACTCCCTTGTTATGTTGGAGATAGGTTTTCTGGAAAAGCAGCTATTTGAGCCTTTTTGAGTTCATTTAGAAAGAGAGTGTCCTCTTGAATCATTCTGTTAACCTTGTTGATCAGGATATTCAGCTCCGATGCTCTTCTTGTTATGAGATAGTTGAGAGACACCTGCATACACCTATCCATACTAGATACATTAATATTTGCAGCAATCCTCCTCTCCTAAAAGTTATCTACAGTCACCATTATCACCCTTAGAAAGTTGATATTTATGTCCAAAGCTTTTTTGTAGGTAAACAAGTTGTTGGTTAGAGAAACTCTGAGAACCCTTAGCAATTCATCAAATTCTTTATCCAACAGGGTGCCTCCAGCTGCTTTCAATAGTTTTTCTATCCCAACATCAACTTTACTTTCCTGAACTGTGCTTGGCTGATGATTTTAGCAGTCTAGCTTCTATCTCCCCCTTAGTCTTGGTAGCATGCAACATTATAGGACTAGGAATTTATGGCCTAACTGCTTATGGCAATGCAGGAAGAGGAATGTTTAAAGCTCCCATAATAGCTCCCAGAGAAACAGAGTTATGCATTTGTAGATGTTTGTGGGAGTCTACTAGAGACTTGATATCTTGTTGTTGACTCTACACCAAAGCTGTCAACTGAGAAACTTGAGTTATTAAAGAAGCATTGGAAGACTGTAGAGACGAGATTCGAGCTTGTAGATTTTGGATTTGAAGGGGTGTTGATGTAGATAAGGGTTGTTATGAGAATGATGTTGTAAAAGGACCAACTGAATTCTGCATAGCATTCTTGACCTCCTCTATGACCAAGGCTGAAGGTTCAAACCTAGCTTTGTAAAGTTTATCCAGCTTGACCTTTGAGTCATTATATTGAGTGATTTGCTTCTAGATTACTTCATATAGAGCTATGAAATATTTACTTAGCTTGGACACATTTTCTTCTACAGGAGTGAGAGAGAGGGCTTGAAGTTTGTCTGAGAATTCGTTGAACTTGGTCTTGATTTTTGAAATGTTGTCAACGACTCATCAATCCTGTCATTTACTAACTTCTTTACTTCAGTTTGATGCTTGACCAGAGTGCTTTCCATGGCTCTTCCAATATGATGAAAGGGCTTCAATTGTGCTTCGTACACCTCTGTTACAGCATCAAACACTTCCTGAGGAGTGAGAACCTTAGCATTACTATCCAAAATGGTGACATATTCTTCTCTAAATTTTGCTAAGGCCTCCTCCATGATTATTGTGAAATCCTTTGAGAGCCATGCATCCACATTACCATCTGCTTCATATGCAATTTTCTCCTGTTGTTCCTCAACATCCTCCTTGTATGAAAGCAGGATGGGTTATTAGTCTTGGTTTAATATATCTATTATTAGGAGTTTTTGGGTAATATTGGTTGGGCCTGCAAGTTGCTCAACCAAAATATCATTTACATTTGTTGGTTGGGTTTGAGCATCTTGCAGCCATTGAGATATAAGGTGAGAAGGTTGTGATGTGGTGTTTGAGGTGGATGGGATGTCTGTTTGGTTTGTGCTTCTTAATTTATTGTAGCTAATTAATTCATTAATTAGATAGTAGCAACCTCAAGGATTTTATTAATAAAACAATATATTCCTCGAATTATTTTGTGTCTATTTTGATTACGCAATTATAACGAAGAACTTATAACGAATAAAAAAAGATTGTAGGTATTATATCACTACGCCATAAGTGGGCTATTGTAATGCCTAAATGGTGTTACAATAGGCCCCAAAAGCGTTACAATAGGTCTATTGTAACACCAGGGGGTGTTACGTATACGAGCATTACAATAGACACCCTATTGTAACACTTTACTGATCTATTGTAACAGAGAAGAAAACGTTACAATAGGCACCTACTGTAACACTAACTGGACCAAATGTAACACAAATTGAGTGATAAAATAGCTTGATCAAGATTGCATAAGTGGTGTTGGGTTTTGAGCACATAAATGCAACTGAAACAATAATTAAAAACGTAAAAAATCAGAATTTTCGAAACCCACCGCAGGATCCATGCAAAAAACATATATTTAATTCGTAGATCAGATTGTTTACCTTAAGAAGTTTTACCAATTGATTGACTAATGGAGATCCAAAGCTTGTTCAATCACCACGCATCCCGCTCTCGCGATCTACGCTCTATCGGTATCCACACGAATGCTTGAACGCAAGGATTGAATATGTACCAGCATAAACTCGTTTCTTCTTGCTCTATCCATCTTCTCCCGTGGTGGCTAGGGTTTTTAGTAAATTTTTTTTTTTCAAAATCAGCCACACAAGAGATAATATATAGAGAGTAGAAAAAGGAATTATAACTCTTAACTAATTAGGAGTTATTATTAATTCGAAATTCCTATTTATATTATAATTAAGTCTCACTTAATTATTTAACAAATAAATTTCATAACTAATATTAGTAAATTCGAATATCAATATTTATCTAATTAATTAGGTCATACTTAATTAATATTATAAATCATTTGAATTACTTTAATATAATTTAAATCCAATTTAAATTAAATTATCCTTCAAGCATTCTTAGTGTGTGACCCTATAGGTTATTATTACGTTGGCAACGAATTTTAAATCTAATTTAAAATTGTCAACAATGAGCGACATCTAGTAATATATCATTGCTACCTAAGTAATAATAATTGAATTGGTGATTGATTAAAACTTTTGTGAATAATGTACAATATAATATAATCCCTTTAACCAAATATTATAGATTAAACTAGAGGCATGTAATGTGTCATCCTCATCATAGTTTAATCCAAGTTTCCTTCATCAATGAGTAGACTATCATGTCAAATCAATATTTGAGCGTGACCACGCATTTCATAGCCTAGCTCACACAAGAGGCCAATACTATCACTCCTAAAATAGGAGGGTTAAATCCCATCTAGATCATTCATATTTCTCATACGATTCATAATATACCCAATGTCCACTTTATCATTACCCGGTCAAGGATAACTTTTAATGGAATTAATGTATATTAATTCTCATATAGAAATATAATGACTTCAAGTCTAAGGACCATCACATCATTATCACTGTGGAAATTACTTATGACATAACAGACATGTAGAATCTCACATTGGGTCTGTCGAGCACTTTGTACATATACATCTTCTTGTGTTTTTGACTTTAGTATCATCATACCTATGATCAATGAGATGTGATCATCAGTCAACAAACACACCAGTCTTAATATATTATTATTGTCCCTTAATAATAATACTCGACTAGGAACCTTCAGGAATATTGATATTATTCTCATAATCTCATTTTAAGTCACGTACTTAGAGATATAGAATTGCATATCATATTCCAAGGACATTTATTAATCTAACACTTATATCGCAGTAAATTAAGAAATAATAAATTATAAAGAGAATAATCGATAGAATATAAACATTTATAATCATAATGTCTTAAACTAAAACATCATAGTGTTGTCTCTAGGGCACAAAGACTAACAAGTGGGACCCACAAGAAGGGGTCCACGTGGTGTGGGGGCCACGTGGACCCCACATTGTGGGTCCCACTTGTTAGTGTTTGTGCCCTAGAGACAACACTATGATGTTTTAGTTTTTGATATTAGGATTATTAATATTTATGTTCTATCAATTACTCTCTTTATAATTTATTAATTCTTAATTTACTGCGATATAAATTTTAGATTAATAAATGTCCTTGGAATATGATATGCAATTTTATATCTCTAAGTACGTGACTTAGAAATGAGATTATGATAATAGTATCAATATTTTACTAAAGGTCCCTGGTCGAGTATTATTATTAAGGGACAATAATAATGCATTAAGACTGGTGTGTTTGTTGACTGATGATCACATCTCATTGATCATAGGTATACTGATACTAAAGTCAAAAACATAAGCAGATGTATATGTGCATGGTGCTGGACAGACCCAATGTGAGATTCTACATGTCTTTTGTGTCATAAGTAATTCTCACAGTGATAATGATATGATGGTCCTTAGACCTGAAGTCATTATATTTCTATACAAGAATTAATATACATTGATTCCATTAAAAGTTATCCTTGACCGGGTGATGATAAAAGTGGATATTGGGTATATTATTAATCATATGAGAAATATGAATGATCTAGATGAGATTTAACCCTCTTATTTTAGGGGTGATATTATTGGCCTCTAGTGCGAGCTAGACTATGAAATGCGTGGTCACGCTCAAATGTTGATTTGATATGATAGTCTACTCATTGATCAAGAAAACTTGAATTAAACTATGATGAGGATGTCACATTACATGCCTCTAGTTTAATCTTTAATATTTGGTTAAAGAGATTATATTACATTGTACATTATTCACGAAAGGTTTAATCGATCACCGATTCAATTATTATTACTTGGGTAACAATGATGTATTACTAGATGCGCTCATTATTTACGATTTTAAATTAGATTTAAAATTCGTTGCCAATGTAATAATAACCTATAGGGTCACGCCCAAAGAATGCTTGAAGGATTATTTAATTTAAATGGATTTAAATTAGAATTAAAGTAATTTGAATTATTTATAATATTAATTATGTTGACTTAATTAATTAGATAAATAATGATATTCAAATTTACTAATATTAATTATGAAATTTATTTGTTAAATAATTAAGTGAGACTTAATTATAATACAAATAAGAATTTGAATTAATAATAACTCCTAATTAGTTAAGAGTTATAATTCGTTTTTCTACTCTCTATATAATATCTCTTGTATGGCTGATTTTTGGTGCGCAAGATTTTTACTAAAACCCTAGCCACCAAGAGAGAAAGATGGAGAGAGCAAGAAGAAACGGGTTTGTGCTAGTACACATCCAATCCTTGAGTTCAAGCATTCGTGTGGATACCAATAGAGCGTAGATCGCGAGAGCGGGATGCGTGGTGATTGAACAAGCTTTGGATCTCCATTAGTCAACGAATTGGTAAAGCTTCTTAAGGTAAAAAATCTGATCTATAAATTAAATATATATTTTTCGCATGGATCCTGCGGTGGGTTTCGAAAATTCTGAGTTGTTTTACGTTTTTAATTACTATTTCCGTTGCGTTTATGTGCTCGAAACCCAACAATGGCATCAGAGCTACTTGCGAAAAGTGTTTAATTCGTTAATGTGTTTAATGGTTTTATGATGATAACATGTATACAATATTCCATGACTGTTATGTATGCGATTTTGTATGTTTTACTTGTGTTATGTTTATATATGCGTATGTATATATATGTTCTGAATATATGATATTCATGAGAGTTGTATAATCATATAATGATTATATAATCTGTATATCTACTGATATATACATGTTTTGTGTTTGTTCTTATTATAAGAATCGTATTTGATACGATTCTGAATCGGATGCAGCGGATTTGCTGAAATCTGGGTCTGGTGTCCGATTTTGGCGAACGAATACGCTTATTTCATATGGAATCGAGCGTCTGAACGTAACTGGTAGCTAAAGCTATCATCGACTGATCTGTAAAGCGTTTGACGTCGTTTATGCCCTGTAATCTGTGATTTAATGTTATCAGATTTAATTTCGAATTTTCTGATTTTTTCAATATTTGGTTTTCATGATTAGATCATGATGGGTATGATATGTTAAGATCAGATTATGTGTTTTAACATGTTATTTTGTGTTAATTTAGCATGGTGGATGGTTATGGCTTATGACATTAGGTTAATGGTTTTGGTTTTTCAAATACGGCTTGCATGTCGTTTAATCTTGTAATTATTAAATCTCGAATGTAACTCAAGTTCTTATTGTAAGTTCATTAGATTAGTTTTGATATTTCATTATTTTAATGTACATGAAGACATGAAGATTCAAAGATCAAGGGTAATCCCACACGGAGGCCATCCAAGGAAGCAATACAAGAAAGAAGACATGTAATAGTTGGCCTGTATTTATTTTCCACCTTAGATTGACCTAGATCTTTGTCATTAGCTTGATAAAGATCACATACGATGAATCCATACCCAACCACATTTATTTATTACACTATACATATATATGCGCATATGATGAATGTATGTGTAGAGTAGTTTATAAAGATGCTTAATTAGATTAAAGATGTATGTATTAGATACGATACCCATGCCATGCTTGCTAAACAAGATAAAATCTGTAACGATTCAAGATTTGAAAATGAACAAACGATTATGAGATTCTCGTGTTTATGAAACACGGAATAAAATACAAATTTTCTTTATTTCTGACATGGGGCGATTTTGTCAAAAGCGAGTTCTTTGAACTTGTAAGGTTGTGGGTTTTAAGCGAGACCGTTGTGACTCCCTCACTACCTGGAAATCAAATCATTGACGAATATTGATTTGAAGTATTTTATTCAAGGAAAAATTGGGAATCTCTTTATGATGGGATCATGATCGTTTTAAAATAACAAAACTCTAAAGTTAATATTAAGTTGATCGGATGCCTTCCAATAAGTTTAATGCGTTAACCCTAGATCGATAAGGGTGGGTTCGCCAAAGCGAGGTACTCCATTTATCATGGGAGATGTGTTGAAGTATATTGATACTTTTGATTATTGGGTTTGACTTAACTAAGTTACCACAATAGAATTGTTAACTTAGAGGCGTAGAGTTTGGCGAGATTTATTAGATAAATATGAACAAATGTTGTTCCACCAAGCTATCCAAGAGTTATATAGTTGATATAATTGACAAATGTTGTTTACCTAAATAATCATGTTTTAGGAGAAAAGCCAAAGCTGACCTAACGCATGGTGAAATATGGATCCTGGCTCACTAGAAAGGATATAGAAGATATTTTTTCCGAATTAATAGTTAAAGCTATTGATTTGATAAAAATAGTGAGAGATATATATTGTGAATATATATGAATAATCACTTGAACATAGTTTAATGATCATCTGTAGACTAAGTCATTGTATGCACTTTAATATTGTAGAAATCAAATGACAAATAACACAAATAACTTCTCTATGTAATAGTCCTTGAGAAGGACAAGCTGAAATGAAATAATTTCCTCGATTGACATGGGAACTTGAGGATTGTCCTCGGGTTCACGGATGTCACTCAAACCCCTCCCTTATTTCTTCTAGCTGAGAATGAAACATGTGGAGAACAAAATGCTTACCAGAAGCAAATTAATAATGCAACTGATGTTTCATGTCTCATGTTTGTAATTATGAGTGCTGAGCTTTCGAAGCAACAAGAGCATAATGATGCTTATAATATGATTGAGCACATTCAAAAGTTATTTGAAGGATAGGCTCGTCAGAAAGATTTGACAATAATAAGGCACCATACTTTTGCATTAATGGGAGAATCATATCCGGTTGGACCACATGTTCTAAAGGTGATAGACATATGTACCTTGATATTTTGGGTTTCAAGAATGGTCTAGAGACTCAGCTTGATTTGATCAAACGATCTTTCAACAACTTATATTCTCAGTTTGTTAAGAATAATAAGGACTCACTGAGTTGTTAAGCATGTTTAGAACTGCTGAAAATAACACGGTAAAGGCATGAATTACGTCCATATTGATGATGTACACATGGAATGTAAATGGGAAAGGAAAGTGGACTGGCAAGGTGTAGATTTAATCTTATTCGGTGCCAAACCAAAGTCCAATCCCAAAGGGCTTTTGAAGCCTAATAGTGGTGTTGCTAAAGGAGATGATTGTCATTTCTATGGAAATAACTGGATGAATGGAAGGTAAATTGTCGAGCTTATTTGGAAGATCTAAAAAAGAAGACTAGTAATGGTCAAGTTTCAGGTATAGGGTTAGAACTGGAGCAAAAGTTGTTGCTCTTTGAAGGAACTCGATACCTAATTTTGCCCATAAGGCGAGATTGAGAACTTGATAAATTGTTATTACGTGCCTGCCTTTAGCGGATACATTAAGTCAATTCTTGTCAGGACAAGAAAGGTTTTCATTTTAATTAAATAAAAATAGTTGTTTATTCTATTCATTATAAGACTTATAATGTTACACAATAGTTACAATTATATTTTCTAAGTGACTCAAAGCAAACAATATAGCATGTCGTTAA